>NW_027615690.1:0-15000 GCF_965212315.1 Lampetra planeri
GTGGGTGAGTGGGTGGATGAGTGAGTGGGGGGAGAGAGGGGGGGGGGGGAGAGAGGGGGGGGGTATAGAGGGTAGGGGGAGAGAGGGGTGAGTGAGTTGCTGGCTGAGTGAGTGAGTGACTGAGTGACTGAGTGAGTGAGTGGCTGAATGAGTGGCTGAGTGAGTGAGTGACTGAGTGACTGACTAACTGAGTGACTGAGTGAGTGAGTGAGTGGGTGGGTGAGTGGGGTGAGTGAGAGGGTGAGTGGGTGGGTGAGTGGGTGGGGGAGAGAAGGTGGGTGAGTGACTGAGTGGGTGGGTGAGTGAGTGTGTGAGTGAGTGATTGTGTGGGTGAGTGTGTGAGTGAGTGGGTGTGTGAGTGGGTGAGTGAGTGGGTGAGTGAGTGGGTGGGTGAGTGAGGTGAGTGGGTGAGTGGGTGTGAGTGAGTGGGTGAGTGTTTGGGTGAGTGAGTGGTTGAGTGGGTGGGTGTGTGTGAGTGGGTGAGTGAGTGAGTGAGTGAGTGGGTGAGTGAGTGAGTGGGTGAGTGAGTGAGAGGGTGAGTGTGTGGGTGATTGTGTGGGTGAGTGGGTGGGTGTGTGAGTGGGTCGGTGCATCAGTCAGTCATCTCGGTCATCTCGGTCAGTCGACCCGTGGCACCTGCTGGGTCTGCCCTGTGACCTCCTGCCAGCGGGCGTTCGACACTTCACGTGGCAGCCTCAAGGTGCACTTGGCCTGGCACAAGCGTCGTGGTGACGTCACCGCCACTTAGTGGCGAATGGCGGTTGTTGTTGTTGTTGTTGATGTGTGAGTGGGTGAGTGAGTGAGTATGTGGGTGGGTGAGTGGGTGAGTGGGTGAGTGAGTATGTGGGTGGGTGAGTGGGTGAGTGGGTGAGTGAGTATGTGGGTGGGTGAGTGGGTGAGTGGGTGAGTGAGTATGTGAGTGGGTGAGTGGGTGGGTGGGTGAGTGAGTATGTGGGTGGGTGAGTGGGTTAGTGGGGTGGGTGAGTGAGTATGTGAGTGGGTGAGTGGGTGAGTGGGTGAGTGAGTATGTGGGTGGGTGAGTGGGTGAGTGGGTGGGTGGGTGAGTGAGTATGTGGGTGGGTGAGTGGGTTAGTGGGTGGGTGAGTGAGTATGTGGGTGGGTGAGTGGGTGAGTGGGTGAGTGAGTATGTGGGTGGGGTGAGTGGTGAGTGGGTGGGTGGGTGAGTGAGTATGTGGGTGGGGTGAGTGGGTTAGTGGGTGGGTGAGTGAGTATGTGAGTGGGTGAGTGGGTGGGTGGGTGAGTGAGTATGTGGGTGGGTGAGTGGGTGGGTGGGTGAGTGAGTATGTGGGTGGGTGAGTGGGTGAGTGGGTGAGTGAGTATGTGGGTGGGTGAGTGGGTGAGTGGGTGGGTGAGTATGTGGGTGGGTGAGTGGGTGAGTGGGGTGAGTGAGTATGTGGGTGGGTGAGTGGGTGGGTGGGTGAGTGAGTATGTGGGTGGGTGAGTGGGTGAGTGGGTGAGTGAGTATGTGGGTGGGTGAGTGGGTGAGTGGGTGGGTGGGTGAGTGGGTGGGTGAGTGAGTGAGTGAGTGGGTGGGGTGAGTGGGTGGGTGAGTGAGTGGGTGGGTGGGTGGGGTGAGTGGGTGGGTGGGTGAGTGGGTGAGAGGGGTGAGTATGTGGGTGGGGTGAGTGGGTTAGTGGGTGGGTGAGTGAGTGAGTTGGTGGGGTGAGTGAGTGAGTGGGTGAGTGAGTGAGTGAGTGGGTGAGTGAGTATGTGGGTGGGTGAGTGGGTGAGTGGGTGGGTGGGTGAGTGAGTATGTGGGTGGGGTGAGTGGGTGAGTGGGGTGAGTGAGTATGTGGGTGGGTGAGTGGGTGAGTGGGGTGGGTGGGTGAGTGGGTGGGGGTGAGTGAGTGAGTGAGTGAGTGGGTGGGTGAGTGGGTGGGTGAGTGAGTGAGTGGGTGGGTGAGTGGGTGGGTGGGTGGGTGTGTGAGTGGGTGGGGTGGGTGGGTGGGTGAGTGGGTGGGTGGGGTGAGTGGGTGAGAGGGTGAGTATGTGGGTGGGGTGAGTGGGTTAGTGGGTGGTGAGTGAGTGAGTTGGTGGGTGAGTGAGTGAGAGTGGGTGAGTGAGTGAGTGAGTGGTGGGGGTGAGTATGTGGGTGGGTGAGTGGGTGAGTGGGTGGGTGGGTGAGTGGGTGGGTGAGTGAGTGAGTGAGTGGGTGGGTGAGTGGGTGGGTGAGTGAGTGAGTGGGTGGGTGAGGTGGGTGGGTGGGTGGGTGAGTGTGAGTGGGTGGGTGGGTGGGTGAGTGGGTGGGTGGGTGAGTGGGTGAGAGGGTGAGTATGTGGGTGGGTGAGTGGGTTAGTGGGTGGGTGAGTGAGTGAGTTGGTGGGTGAGTGAGTGAGTGGGTGAGTGAGTGAGTGAGTGGGTGGGTGAGTATGTGGGTGGGTGAGTGGGGTGGGTGGGTGAGTGGGTGGGTGAGTGAGTGAGTGAGTGGGTGGGTGAGTGGGTGGGTGGGTGGGTGAGTGAGTGGGTGGGTGGGGTGGGTGAGTGGGTGGGTGGGTGAGTGGGTGAGAGGGTGAGTATGTGGGTGGGTGAGTGGGTTAGTGGGTGGGTGAGTGAGTGAGTTGGTGGGTGAGTGAGTGAGTGGGTGAGTGAGTGAGTGAGTGGGTGGGTGAGTATGTGGGGTGGGTGAGTGGGTGAGTGGGTGGGTGGGTGAGTGGGTGGGTGAGTGAGTGAGTGAGTGGGTGGGTGAGTGGGTGGGTGGGTGGGTGAGTGAGTGGGTGGGTGGGTGGGTGAGTGGGTGGGTGGGTGAGTGGGTGAGAGGGTGAGTATGTGGGTGGGTGAGTGGGTTAGTGGGTGGGTGAGTGAGTGAGTTGGTGGGTGAGTGAGTGAGTGGGTGAGTGAGTGAGTGAGTGGGTGGGTGAGTATGTGGGTGGGTGAGTGGGTGAGTGGGTGGGTGGGTGAGTGGGTGGGTGAGTGAGTGAGTGAGTGGGTGGGTGAGTGGGGTGGGTGGGTGGGTGGGTGAGTGAGTGGGTGGGTGGGTGGGTGAGTGGGTGAGTGGGTGAGAGGGTGAGTATGTGGGTGGGTGAGTGGGTTAGTGGGTGGGTGAGTGAGTGAGTTGGTGGGGTGAGTGAGTGAGTGGGTGAGTGAGTGAGTGAGTGAGTGGGTGGGTGAGTATGTGGGTGGGTGAGTGGGTGAGTGGGTGGGTGGGTGAGTGGGTGGGGTGAGTGAGTGAGTGAGTGGGTGGGGTGAGTGGGTGGGTGGGTGGGTGAGTGAGTGGGTGGGTGGGTGGGTGAGTGGGTGGGTGGGTGAGTGGGTGAGAGGGTGAGTATGTGGGTGGGTGAGTGGGTTAGTGGGTGGGTGAGTGAGTGAGTTGGTGGGTGAGTGAGTGAGTGGGTGAGTGAGTGAGTGAGTGGGTGTGGGTGAGTATGTGGGTGGGTGAGTGGGTGAGTGGGTGGGTGGGTGAGTGGGTGGGTGAGTGAGTGAGTGAGTGGGTGGGTGAGTGGGTGGGTGGGTGGGTGAGTGAGTGGGTGGGTGGGTGGGTGAGTGGGTGGGTGGGTGAGTGGGTGAGAGGGTGAGTATGTGGGTGGGTGAGTGGGTTAGTGGGTGGGTGAGTGAGTGAGTTGGTGGGTGAGTGAGTGAGTGGGTGAGTGAGTGGGTGGGTGGGTGAGTGGGTGGGTGGGTGAGTATGTGGGTGGGTGAGTGGGTGAGTGGGTGGGTGAGTGGGTGAGTGAGTGGGTGGGTGAGTGGGTGAGTGGGTGGGTGAGAGAGTGGGTGAGTGGGTGGGTGAGAGAGTGGGTGAGTGAGTGGGTGAGTGAGTGGGTGAGTGTGTGTGTGAGTGGGTGGGTGAGTGAGTGAGTGTGTGAGTGAGTGTGTGACTGACTGAGTGAGTGACTGAGTGAGTGACTGAGTGGGTGAGTGACTCACTGAGCGAGTGACTGAGTGACTGAGTGAGTGACTGAGTGAGTGAGTAGCTGGCTGAGTGAGTGGGTGAGTGAGTGAGTTGCTGGCTGAGTGAGTGACTGAGTGAGTGACTGAGTGACTGACTGAGTGAGTGACTGAGTGAGTTTGTGAGTGAGTGGGTGGGGGAGAGAGGGGTGAGTGGGTTGGTGAGTGAGTGGGTGAGTAGGTGAGTGAGTGAGTGTATGGGTGAGTGTGTGGGTGAGTTAGTGAGTGAGTGAGTGGGTGAGTGAGTGAGTGAGTTGGTGAGTGAGTGAGTGAGTGGGTGAGTGAGTGAGTGAGTGGGTGAGTGGGTGAGTGAGTGTGTGAGTGAGTGAGTGAGTGGGTGAGTGAGTGGGTGAGTGGGTGAGTGAATGTGTGGATGAGTGACTGAGTGAGTGTGTGAGTGGCTGGGTGAGTGAGTGAATGAATGATTGTGTAGGTGAGTGAGTTGGTGAGTGGGTGAGTGAGTTGGTGAGTGACTGGGTGAGTTGGTGAGTGAGTGGGTGAGTGAGTGAGTGAGTGGGTGAGTGGCTGAGTGGGTGAGTGAGTAGCTGAGTGAGTAGCTGAGTATGTGGATGAGTGGGTGAGTGTGTGGGTGAGTGAGTTGGTGAGTGAGTGAGTGGATGAGTGAATGGCTGAGTTGGTGAGTGAGTGGGTGAGTGAGTGGCTGAGTTGGTGAGTGAGTGAGTGATTGTGTGGGTGAGTGAGTGTGTGAGTGAGTGAGTTGGTGAGTGAGTGTGTGGATGAGTTGGTGAGTGGGTGAGTATATGGGTGATTGGGTGAGTGAGTTGGTGAGTGACTTGGTGAGTTGGTGAGTGAGTGGGTGAGTGTGTGGGTGAGTGGGTGAGTGACTGAGTGAGTTGGTGAGTGACTTGGTGAGTTGGTGAGTGACTGGGTGATTTGGTGAGTGAGTGGGTGAGTGTGTGGGTGAGTGGGTGAGTGTGTGAGTGAGTTGGTGAGTGACTGGGTGAGTTGGTGAGTGACTGGGTGAGTTGGTGAGTGAGTGGGTGAGTGTGTGGGTGAGTGGGTGGTGACTGAGTGAGTTGGTGAGTGACTTGGTGAGTTGGTGAGTGAGTGTATGAGTGAGTGTATGGGTGAGTGGGTGAGAGAGTGGGTGAGTGACTTGGTGAGTGGGTGAGTGAGTGTATGAGTGAGTGTATGGGTGAGTGTGTGAGTGAGTTGGTGAGTGACTTGGTGAGTTGGTGAGCACCTCACCTTAGCAGTCCTAGCCAGCCTCACCCTACCCACGTGACCTGCTGGGCCTGCCCTGAGTAGCCCCAACAGCTCACGCTCAGACAGCCCCTCCCCTCCATCCCCCGCCTCACCCTCCAGGCCCCGCCCCTCGGTCCCCACCTCGTGACCACGCCCCCTTCTCTCCACCCGCCTCCTCGTGACCCCGCCCACAGAGTGGGTGGGGGTTGAAGGGGGAGGGGCATCCCCCGCCTTCTGATCAGCCCCCACCGCTAGCCCTAGAGAGTGGGTGGGAGGGAGGGAGGGGGTGAGTCTGTGGGTCTCTGTGTGGTGAGTCTGTGGGTCTCTGTGTGGTGAGTCTGTGGGAGTCTGTGTGGTGAGTCTGTGGGTCTCTGTGTGGTGAGTCTATGTGGTGAGTCTGTGTGGTGAGTCTGTGGGTCTCTGTGTGGTGAGTCTGTGGGTCTCTGTGTGGTGAGTCTATGTGGTGAGTCTGTGTGATGAGTCTGTGGGTCTCTGTGTGGTGAGTCTGTGGGTCTCTGTGTGGTGAGTCTGTGTGGTGAATCTGTGTGGTGAGTCTGTGGGTCTCTGTGTGGTGAGTCTGTGTGGTGAGTCTGTGGGTCTCTGTGTGGTGATTCTGTGTGGTGAGTCTGTGGGTCTCTGTGTGGTGAATCTGTGTGGTGAGTCTGTGGGTCTCTGTGTGGTGAGTCTGTGGGTCTCTGTGTGGTGAGTCTGTGTGGTGAGTCTGTGGGTCTCTGTGTGGTGAGTCTGTGGGTCTCTGTGTGGTGAGTCTCTGGGTCTCTGTGTGGTGAGTCTGTGGGTCTCTGTGTGGTGAGTCTGTGTGGTGAATCTGTGTGGTGAGTCTGTGGGTCTCTGTGTGGTGAGTCTGTGTGGTGAGTCTGTGGGTCTCTGTGTGGTGAGTCTGTGTGGTGAGTCTGTGGGTCTCTGTGTGGTGAATCTGTGTGGTGAGTCTGTGGGTCTCTGTGTGGTGAGTCTGTGGGTCTCTGTGTGGTGAGTCTGTGTGGTGAGTCTGTGGGTCTCTGTGTGGTGAGTCTGTGGGTCTCTGTGTGGTGAGTCTGTGGGTCTCTGTGTGGTGAGTCTGTGGGTCTCTGTGTGGTGAGTCTGTGGGTCTCTGTGTGGTGAGTCTGTGGGTCTCTGTGTGGTGAGTCTGTGGGTCTCTGTGTGGTGAGTCTGTGGGTCTCTGTGTGGTGAGTCTGTGGGTCTCTGTGTGGTGAGTCTGTGGGTCTCTGTGTGGTGAGTCTGTGGGTCTCTGTGTGGTGAGTCTGTGGGTCTCTGTGTGGTGAGTCTGTGGGTCTCTGTGTGGGTGAGTCTGTGGGTATCTGTGTGGTGAGACTATGGGTCTCTGTGTGGTGAGTCTGTGGGTCTCTGTGTGATGAGTCTGTGGGTCTCTGTGTGGTGAGTCTGTGTGGTGAGTCTGTGGGTCTCTGTGTGGGTGAGTCTGTGGGTCTCTGTGTGGTGAGTCTGTGTGGTGAGTCTGTGGGTCTCTGTGTGGGTGAGTCTGTGGGTCTCTGTGTGGTGAGTCTGTGGGTCTCTGTGTGGTGAGTCTGTGGGTGTTTGTGTGTGTCTGTGGGTCTCTGTGTGGTGAGTCTGTGGGTCTCTGTGTGGTGAGTCTGTGGGTGTCTGTGTGTGTCTGTGGGTCTCTGTGTGGTGAGTCTGTGGGTCTCTGTGTGGTGAGTCTGTGGGTCTCTGTGTGGTGAGTCTGTGTGGTGAGTCTGTGGGTCTCTGTGTGGTGAGTCTGTGGGTCTCTGTGTGGTGAGTCTGTGGGTCTCTGTGTGGGTGAGTCTGTGGGTCTCTGTGTGGTGAGTCTATGGGTCTCTGTGTGGTGAGTCTGTGGGTCTCTGTGTGGTGAGTCTGTGGGTCTCTGTGTGGTGAGTTTGTGGGTCTCTGTGTGGTGAGTCTGTGGGTGTCTGTGTGTGTCTGTGGGTCTCTGTGTGGTGAGTCTGTGGGTCTCTGTGTGGTGAGTCTGTGGGTCTCTGTGTGGTGAGTCTGTGGGTCTCTGTGTGGTGAGTCTGTGGGTCTCTGTGTGGTGAGTCTGTGGGTGTCTGTGTGTGTCTGTGGGTCTCTGTGTGGTGAGTCTGTGGGTCTCTGTGTGGTGAGTCTGTGGGTCTCTGTGTGGTGAGTCTGTGTGGTGAGTCTGTGGGTCTCTGTGTGGTGAGTCTGTGGGTCTCTGTGTGGTGAGTCTGTGGGTCTCTGTGTGGTGAGTCTGTGTGGTGAGTCTGTGGGTCTCTGTGTGGTGAGTCTGTGGGTCTCTGTGTGGTGAGTCTGTGGGTCTCTGTGTGGTGAGTCTGTGGGTCTCTGTGTGGTGAGTCTGTGGGTCTCTGTGTGGGTGAGTCTGTGGGTCTCTGTGTGGTGAGTCTATGGGTCTCTGTGTGGTGAGTCTGTGGGTCTCTGTGTGGTGAGTCTGTGTGGTGAGTCTGTGGGTCTCTGTGTGGGTGAGTCTGTGGGTCTCTGTGTGGTGAGTCTGTGTGGTGAGTCTGTGGGTCTCTGTGTGGGTGAGTCTGTGGGTCTCTGTGTGGTGAGTCTGTGGGTCTCTGTGTGGTGAGTCTGTGGGTGTTTGTGTGTGTCTGTGGGTCTCTGTGTGGTGAGTCTGTGGGTCTCTGTGTGGTGAGTCTGTGGGTGTCTGTGTGTGTCTGTGGGTCTCTGTGTGGTGAGTCTGTGGGTCTCTGTGTGGTGAGTCTGTGGGTCTCTGTGTGGTGAGTCTGTGTGGTGAGTCTGTGGGTCTCTGTGTGGTGAGTCTGTGGGTCTCTGTGTGGTGAGTCTGTGGGTCTCTGTGTGGGTGAGTCTGTGGGTCTCTGTGTGGTGAGTCTATGGGTCTCTGTGTGGTGAGTCTGTGGGTCTCTGTGTGGTGAGTCTGTGGGTCTCTGTGTGGTGAGTTTGTGGGTCTCTGTGTGGTGAGTCTGTGGGTGTCTGTGTGTGTCTGTGGGTCTCTGTGTGGTGAGTCTGTGGGTCTCTGTGTGGTGAGTCTGTGGGTCTCTGTGTGGTGAGTCTGTGGGTCTCTGTGTGGTGAGTCTGTGGGTCTCTGTGTGGTGAGTCTGTGGGTGTCTGTGTGTGTCTGTGGGTCTCTGTGTGGTGAGTCTGTGGGTCTCTGTGTGGTGAGTCTGTGGGTCTCTGTGTGGTGAGTCTGTGTGGTGAGTCTGTGGGTCTCTGTGTGGTGAGTCTGTGGGTCTCTGTGTGGTGAGTCTGTGGGTCTCTGTGTGGTGAGTCTGTGGGTCTCTGTGTGGTGAGTCTGTGTGGTGAGTCTGTGTGGTGAATCTGTGTGGTGAGTCTGTGGGTCTCTGTGTGGTGAGTCTGTGGGTCTCTGTGTGGTGAGTCTGTGTGGTGAGTCTGTGGGTCTCTGTGTGGTGAGTCTGTGGGTCTCTGTGTGGTGAGTCTGTGTGGTGAGTCTGTGGGTCTCTGTTTGGTGAGTCTGTGGGTCTCTGTGTGGTGAGTCTGTGGGTCTCTGTGTGGTGAGTCTGTGGGTCTCTGTGTGGTGAGTCTGTGTGGTGAGTCTGTGTGGTGAATCTGTGTGGTGAGTCTGTGGGTCTCTGTGTGGTGAGTCTGTGGGTCTCTGTGTGGTGAGTCTGTGTGGTGAGTCTGTGGGTCTCTGTGTGGTGAGTCTGTGGGTCTCTGTGTGGTGAGTCTGTGGGTCTCTGTGTGGTGAGTCTGTGGGTCTCTGTGTGGTGAGTCTGTCGGTCTCTGTGTGGTGAGTCTGTGTGGTGAGTCTGTGGGTCTCTGTGTGGTGAGTCTGTGGGTCTCTGTGTGGTGAGTCTGTGGGTCTCTGTGTGGTGTGTGTGTAAGGTGAGTCTGTGTGGTGAGTCTGTGTGGTGAGTCTGTGTGGTGAGTCTGTGTGTGTCTGTGTGTGTGGTGAGTCTGTGTGGTGAGTCTGTGTGTGTGGTGAGTCTGTGTGGTGAGTCTGTGTGGTGAGTCTGTGTGGTGAGTCTGTGTGGTGAGTCTGTGTGTCTCTGTGTGGTGAGTCTGTGTGGTGAGTCTGTGTGGTAAGTCTGTGTGTCTCTGTGTGGTGAGTCTGTGTGGTGAGTCTGTGTGGTGAGTCTGTGTGTCTCTGTGTGGTGAGTCTGTGTGGTGAGTCTGTGTGGTGAGTCTGTGTGGTGAGTCTGTGTGTCTCTGTGTGGTGAGTCTGTGTGGTGAGTCTGTGTGGTGAGTCTGTGTGGTGAGTCTATGGGTCTCTGTGTGGTGAGTCTGTGTGGTGAGTCTGTGTGGTGAGTCTGTGTGTCTCTGTGTGGTGAGTCTGTGTGGTGAGTCTGTGTGGTGAGTCTGTGTGGTGAGTCTGTGTGGTGAGTCTATGGGTCTCTGTGTGGTGAGTCTGTGTGGTGAGTCTGTGTGGTGAGTCTGTGTGTCTCTGTGTGGTGAGTCTGTGTTGTGAGTCTGTGGGTCTCTGTGTGGTGAGTCTGTGTGTCTCTGTGTGGTGAGTCTGTGTGTCTCTGTGTGGTGAGTCTGTGTGGTGAGTCTGTGTGGTGTGTCTGTGTGGTGAGTCTGTGTGTCTCTGTGTGGTGAGTCTGTGTGGTGAGTGTGTGTGTCTCTGTGTGGTGAGTCTGTGTGGTGAGTCTGTGTGTCTCTGTGTGGTGAGTCTGTGTGGTGAGTCTGTGTGTCTCTGTGTGATGAGTCTGTGTGGTGAGTCTGTGTGGTGAGTCTGTGTGTCTCTGTGTGGTGAGTCTGTGTGGTGAGTCTGTGTGTCTCTGTGTGGTGAGTCTGTGTGGTGAGTCTGTGTGGTGAGTCTGTGTGGTGAGTCTGTGGGTCTCTGTGTGGGTGAGTCTGTGTGGTGAGTCTGTGTGGTGAGTCTGTGTGGTGAGTCTGTGTGGTGAGTCTGTGTGTCTCTGTGTGGTGAGTCTGTGTGGTGAGTCTGTGTGGTGAGTCTGTGTGGTGAGTCTGTGTGTGTGTGTGGTGAGTCTGTGTGTCTCTGTGTGGTGAGTCTGTGTGGTGAGTCTGTGTCTCTGTGTGGTGAGTCTGTGTGGTGAGTCTGTGTGTCTCTGTGTGGTGAGTCTGTGTGGTGAGTCTGTGTGGTGAGTCTGTGTCTCTGTGTGGTGAGTCTGTGTGGTGAGTCTGTGTGGTGAGTCTGTGTGGTGAGTCTGTGTGGTGAGTCTGTGTGTCTCTGTGTGGTGAGTCTGTGTGGTGAGTCTGTGTGGTGAGTCTGTGTGTCTCTGTGTGGTGAGTCTGTGTGGTGAGTCTGTGTGGTGAGTCTGTGTGGGTGAGTCTGTTGGTCTCTGTGTGGTGAGTCTGTGTGGTGAGTCTGTGTGGTGAGTCTGTGTGTGTGTGTGGTGAGTCTGTGTGGTGAGTCTGTGGGTCTCTGTGTGGTGAGTCTGTGTGGTGAGTCTGTGTGGTGAGTCTGTGTGGTGAGTCTGTGTGGTGAGTCTGTGGGTCTCTGTGTGGTGAGTCTGTGGGTCTCTGTGTGGTAAGTCTGTGGGTCTCTGTGTGGTGAGTCTGTGTGGTGAGTCTGTGTGGTGAGTCTGTGGGTCTCTGTGTGGTGAGTCTGTGGGTCTCTGTGTGGTGAGTCTGTGGGTCTCTGTGTGGTGAGTCTGTGTGGTGAGTCTGTGTGGTGAGTCTGTGGGTCTCTGTGTGGTGAGTCTGTGGGTCTCTGTGTGGTGAGTTTGTGTGGTGAGTCTGTGTGGTGAGTCTGTGGGTCTCTGTGTGGTGAGTCTGTGTGGTGAGTCTGTGTGGTGAGTCTGTGGGTCTCTGTGTGGTGAGTCTGTGGGTCTCTGTGTGGTGAGTTTGTGTGGTGAGTCTGTGTGGTGAGTCTGTGTGGTGAGTCTGTGGGTCTCTGTGTGGTGAGTTTGTGTGGTGAGTCTGTGTGGTGAGTCTGTGGGTCTCTGTGTGGTGAGTCTGTGTGGTGAGTCTGTGTGGTGAGTCTGTGGGTCTCTGTGTGGTGAGTCTGTGTGGTGAGTCTGTGTGGTGAGTCTGTGTGTCTCTGTGTGGTGAGTCTGTGTGTCTCTGTGTGGTGAGTCTGTGTAGTGAGTCTGTGTGGTGAGTCTGTGTGGGTGAGTCTGTGTGTCTCTGTGTGGTGAGTCTGTGTGGGTGAGTCTGTGTGGTGAGTCTGTGTGGGTGAGTCTGTGTGGTGAGTCTGTGTGGTGAGTCTGTGGGTCTCTGTGTGGTGAGTCTGTGTGGTGAGTCTGCGTGGTGAGTTTGTGTGTCTCTGTGTGGTGAGTCTGTGTGGTGAGTCTGTGTGGTGAGTCTGTGTGGTGAGTCTGTGTGGTGAGTCTGTGTGTCTCTGTGTGGTGAGTCTGTGTGGTGAGTCTATGAGTCTCTGTGTGTGTGGTGAGTCTGTGTGGTGAGTCTGTGTGGTGAGTCTGTGTGTCTCTGTGTGGTGAGTCTGTGTGGTGAGTCTGTGTGGTGAGTCTGTGGGTCTCTGTGTGGTGAGTCTGTGTGGTGAGTCTGTGTGTCTCTGTGTGGTGAGTCTGTGTGGTGAGTCTGTGTGGTGAGTCTGTGTGGTGAGTCTGTGTGGTGAGTCTGTGTGGTGAGTCTGTGGGTCTCTGTGTGGTGAGTCTGTGTGGTGAGTCTGTTTGGTGAGTCTGTGGATCTCTGTGTGGTGAGTCTGTGTGGTGAGTCTGTGTGGTGAGTCTGTGTGTCTCTGTGTGGTGAGTCTGTGTGGTGAGTCTGTGTGTCTCTGTGTGTCTCTGTGTGGTGAGTCTGTGTGGTGAGTCTGTGTGTCTCTGTGTGGTGAGTCTGTGTGGTGAGTCTGTGTGGTGAGTCTGTGTGGTGAGTCTGTGTGGGTGAGTCTGTGTGGTGAGTCTGTGTGGTGAGTCTGTGGGTCTCTGTGTGGTGAGTCTGTGTGGTGAGTCTGTTTGGTGAGTCTGTGGGTCTCTGTGTGGTGAGTCTGTGTGGTGAGTCTGTGTGGTGAGTCTGTGTGTCTCTGTGTGGTGAGTCTGTGTGGTGAGTCTGTGTGTCTCTGTGTGTCTCTGTGTGGTGAGTCTGTGTGGTGAGTCTGTGTGGTGAGTCTGTGTGGGTGAGTCTGTGTGGTGAGTCTGTGTGGTGAGTCTGTGGGTCTCTGTGTGGTGAGTCTGTGTGGTGAGTCTGTGTGGTGAGTCTGTGTGTCTCTGTGTGGTGAGTCTGTGTGGTGAGTCTGTGTGTCTCTGTGTGGTGAGTCTGTGTGGTGAGTCTATGAGTCTCTGTGTGTGTGGTGAGTCTGTGTGGTGAGTCTGTGTGGTGAGTCTGTGTGGTGAGTCTGTGTGGTGAGTCTGTGTGTCTCTGTGTGGTGAGTCTGTGTGGTGAGTCTGTGTGGTGAGTCTGTGTGGGTGAGTCTGTGTGGTGAGTCTGTGTGGTGAGTCTGTGGGTCTCTGTGTGGTGAGTCTGTGTGGTGAGTCTGTGTGGTGAGTCTGTGTGTCTCTGTGTGGTGAGTCTGTGTGGTGAGTCTGTGTGTCTCTGTGTGGTGAGTCTGTGTGGTGAGTCTATGAGTCTCTGTGTGTGTGGTGAGTCTGTGTGGTGAGTCTGTGTGGTGAGTCTGTGTGGTGAGTCTGTGTGGTGAGTCTGTGTGTCTCTGTGTGGTGAGTCTGTGTGGTGAGTCTGTGTGGTGAGTCTGTGTGGGTGAGTCTGTGTGGTGAGTCTGTGTGGTGAGTCTGTGGGTCTCTGTGTGGTGAGTCTGTGTGGTGAGTCTGTGTGGTGAGTCTGTGTGTCTCTGTGTGGTGAGTCTGTGTGGTGAGTCTGTGTGGTGAGTCTGTGTGTCTCTGTGTGTCTCTGTGTGGTGAGTCTGTGTGGTGAGTCTGTGTGGTGAGTCTGTGTGTCTCTCACCTTTCTCCCTCCAGAAGCCAACCATGTCTCTCCACTGGTCAGTCCACAAGCCAGTTGATGTCTCCTCCTGTGTCTCTCTGTGTCTCTCTGTCTCTCTGTGTCTCTCTGTCTGTGTCTCTGTCTGTGTCTATGTCTCTCTATCTCTGTGTCTCTGTCTGTGTCTCTGTGTCTGTGTTTCTGTGTCTGTCTGTGTTTCTGTGTCTCTGTCTGTGTCTGTCTCCCTCTCTCTCTCTCTGTCTCTCTGTCTCTCTCTGTCTCTCTGTCTCTCTGTGTCTCTCTGTGTGTCTCTGTGTCTCTCTGTCTCTCTGTGTGTCTCTGTGTGTCTCTGTCTCTCTGTCTGTGTTTCTGTGTCTCTGTCTCTGTGTCTATGTCTCTCTATCTCTGTGTCTCTGTCTGTGTCTCTGTGTCTGTGTTTCTGTGTCTGTCTGTGTTTCTGTGTCTCTGTCTGTGTCTATGTCTCTATGTCTCTGTGTCTCTGTCTGTGTCTCTGTGTCTCTCTGTGTCTCTCTGTCTCTGTGTCTCTCTGTCTCTATCTGTGTCTCTCTGTCTCTCTGTGTCTCTCTCTGTCTCTGTGTCTCTCTGTGTCTCTCTGTCTCTATCTGTGTCTCTCTGTGTCTCTGTTTCTCTCTCTCTGTCTCTCTCTCTCCCTGTCTCTCTGTGTGTCTCTCTGTGTCTCTCTGTCTCTCTGTGTCTCTCTGTCTCTCGGTGTGTCTCTGTGTCTCTCTGTGTCTCTGTGTCTCTGTGTGTCTCTGTGTGTCTCTGTGTCTCTGTCCGGGCTTTTGCAAACACCTCCAGGCGACCAGTAGCTTTCTGTGACATCCAAAACAACAACAACACAGACACACACACAGACAAAGGTCACCCAGGTAGCCTCTAGCAGGGCTGTAGGGGCAAGTGCAGTCACGCACACAGACAAAGGTCACCCAGGTAGCCTCCAGCAGTGCTGTAGGGGCAAGTGCAGTTACACAGACACAGACAAAGGTCACCCAGGTAGCCTCTAGCAGGGCTGTAGGGGCAAGTGCAGTCACACACACACAGACAAAGGTCACCCAGGTAGCCTTTAGCAGGGCTGTAGGGGCAAGTGCAGTCACGCACACAGACAAAGGTCACCCAGGTAGCCTCCAGCAGGGCTGTAGGGGCAAGTGCAGTCACGCACACAGACAAAGGTCACCCAGGTAGCCTCCAGCAGGGCTGTAGGGGCAAGTGCAGTCACGCACACAGACAAAGGTCACCCAGGTAGCCTCCAGCAGGGCTTTAGGGGCAAGTGCAGTTACACACACACAGACAAAGGTCACCCAGGAAGCCTCTAGCAGGGCTGTAGGGGCAAGTGCAGTTACACACACACAGACAAAGGTCACCCAGGTAGCCTCTAGCAGGGCTGTAGGGGCAAGTGCAGTCACGCACACAGACACAGGTCACCCAGGTAGCCTCCAGCAGGGCTTTAGGGGCAAGTGCAGTTACACACACACAGACAAAGGTCACCCAGGTAGCCTCTAGCAGGGCTGTAGGGGCAAGTGCAGTCACGCACACAGACACAGGTCACCCAGGTAGCCTCCAGCAGGGCTGTAGGGGCAAGTGCAGTCACGCACACAGACAAAGGTCACCCAGGTAGCCTCCAGCAGGGCTGTAGGGGCAAGTGCAGTCACGCACACAGACAAAGGTCACCCAGGTAGCCTCTAGCAGGGCTGTAGGGGCAAGTGCAGTCACACACAGAGACAAAGGTCACCCAGGTAGCCTCTAGCAGGGCTGTAGGGGCAAGTGCAGTTACACACACACAGACAAAGGTCACCCAGGTAGCCTCCAGCAGGGCTGTAGGGGCAAGTGCAGTCACGCACACAGACAAAGGTCACCCAGGTAGCCTCCAGCAGGGCTGTAGGGGCAAGTGCAGTCACGCACACAGACAAAGGTCACCCAGGTAGCCTCCAGCAGGGCTGTAGGGGCAAGTGCAGTCACGCACACAGACAAAGGTCACCCAGGTAGCCTCCAGCAGGGCTGTAGGGGCAAGTGCAGTCACGCACACAGACAAAGGTCACCCAGGTAGCCTCCAGCAGGGCTGTAGGGGCAAGTGCAGTCACGCACACAGACAAAGGTCACCCAGGTAGCCTCCAGCAGGGCTGTAGGGGCAAGTGCAGTCACGCACACAGACAAAGGTCACCCAGGTAGCCTCTAGCAGGGCTG
>NW_027615690.1:17500-36939 GCF_965212315.1 Lampetra planeri
GTTGATGACGAAAGTGCTGAGAGAAGCAGATCTTTGTTGTTGTGCCAAAGTCCAAAACAGCTTCGATGACCACTCACCCCTCACTCACCCCTCACCCCACCCACTCACTCACCCCTCACTCACCCCTCACCCCACCCACTCACTCACCCCTTACTCACCCCTCACCCCACCCCTTACTCCACCCACTCACCCCACCCACCCACTCACCCACCCACCCACTCACTCACTCACCCCACCACTCACCCCACCCACTCACTCACTCAGCCACCCACTCACTCACTCAGCCACTCACCCACTCACCCACTCACCCACTCACTCACTCACCCATCCACTCACCCACTCACTCACTCACCCACCCACCACTCACTCACTCACTCACTCACCCACTCACCCACTCACTCACTCACTCACCCACTCACCCATCCACTCACTCACTCACCCATCCACTCACCCACTCACTCACTCACCCACTCACTCACCCACTCACCCATCCACTCACTCACTCACCCATCCACTCACCCACTCACTCACTCACCCATCCACTCACCCACTCACTCACTCACCCACCCACCCACTCACTCACTCACCCACTCACCCACTCACTCACTCACTCACCCACTCACCCATCCACTCACTCACTCACCCATCCACTCACCCACTCACTCACTCACTCACCCACTCACTCACCCACTCACCCATCCACTCACTCACTCACCCATCCACTCACCCACTCACTCACTCACTCACCCACTCACCCACTCACTCACTCACCCACCCACCCACCCACTCACTCACTCACTCACCCACTCACCCACTCACTCACTCACTCACCCACTCACCCATCCACTCACTCACTCACCCATCCACTCACCCACTTACTCACTCACTCACCCACTCACCCACTCACTCACTCACCCACTCACCCATCCACTCACTCACTCACCCATCCACTCACCCACTCACTCACTCACCCACTCACCCACTCACTCACTCACCCCACCCCTCACTCACCCCTCACCCCACCCACTCACTCACCCCCTCACTCACCCACCCCTCACCCCTCACTCACCCACTCACTCACTCACTTACCCACTCACTCACTCCCCCACTCAGCCACTCACCCACTCACTCACTCACCCACCAACTCACCCCCCCCCCTCACCAGCGCCACCATTGCGCCACCGCTCCCCTCCCCCCACCCACCCTCGTGACGTCACAGAAGGGTGCGAGCCTCAGCCAATCACCGACGACGAAAACAACGCGACGGGGGGTTGGGGTGGGGGGAGAGATCCCCGCACGCTGATTGGACGAGACGGACGCCACACAAAGCCATAGAGAAAGTGCCCTCAGGGCACTTAACGACTGCCCAGTGTTGAGTCTATGGTGCAGTGTTGAGTCTATGGTGCAGTGTTGAGTCTATGGGCAGTGTTGAGTCTATGGGCAGTGTTGAGTCTATGGTGCAGTGTTGAGTCTATGGTGCAGTGTTGAGTCTATGGTGCAGTGTTGAGTCTATGGTGCAGTGTTGAGTCTATGGGCAGTGTTGAGTCTATGGTGCAGTGTTGAGTCTATGGGTAGTGTTGAGTCTATGGGTAGTGTTGAGTCTATGGGCAGTGTTGAGTCTATGGTGCAGTGTTGAGTCTATGGGAAGTGTTAAGTCTATGGGCAGTGTTGAGTCTATGGGCAGTGTTGAGTCTATGGGCAGTGTTGAGTCTATGGGCAGTGTTGAGTCTATGGTGCAGTGTTGAGTCTATGGTGCAGTGTTGAGTCTATGGGGCAGTGTTAAGTCTATGGTGCAGTGTTGAGTCTATGGTGCAGTGTTGAGTCTATGGTGCAGTGTTGAGTCTATGGGAAGTGTTAAGTCTATGGGCAGTGTTGAGTCTATGGGCAGTGTTGAGTCTATGGGCAGTGTTGAGTCTATGGGCAGTGTTGAGTCTATGGTGCAGTGTTGAGTCTATGGTGCAGTGTTGAGTCTATGGGGCAGTGTTAAGTCTATGGTGCAGTGTTGAGTCTATGGTGCAGTGTTGAGTCTATGGGTAGTGTTGAGTCTATGGGCAGTGTTGAGTCTATGGGCAGTGTTGAGTCTATGGGCAGTGTTGAGTCTATGGGCAGTGTTGAGTCTATGGGTAGTGTTGAGTCTATGGTGCAGTGTTGAGTCTATGGGAAGTGTTGAGTCTATGGGAAGTGTTAAGTCTATGGGAAGTGTTGAGTCTATGGGCAGTGTTGAGTCTATGGGCAGTGTTGAGTCTATGGGCAGTGTTGAGTCTATGGGAAGTGTTAAGTCTATGGTGCAGTGTTGAGTCTATGGGAAGTGTTGAGTCTATGGGCAGTGTTGAGTCTATGGGCAGTGTTGAGTCTATGGGTGGCAGTGTTGAGTCTATGGGCAGTGTTGAGTCTATGGGAAGTGTTAAGTCTATGGTGCAGTGTTGAGTCTATGGGAAGTGTTGAGTCTATGGGCAGTGTTGAGTCTATGGGCAGTGTTGAGTCTATGGGTGGCAGTGTTGAGTCTATGGTGCAGTGTTGAGTCTATGGGAAGTGTTGAGTCTATGGGAAGTGTTAAGTCTATGGTGCAGTGTTGAGTCTATGGGAAGTGTTGAGTCTATGGGCAGTGTTGAGTCTATGGGCAGTGTTGAGTCTATGGGTGGCAGTGTTGAGTCTATGGGCAGTGTTGAGTCTATGGGGCAGTGTTGAGTCTATGGGCAGTGTTGAGTCTATGGGCAGTGTTAAGTCTATGGTGCAGTGTTGAGTCTATGGGCAGTGTTGAGTCTATGGCAGTGTTGAGTCTATGGTGCAGTGTTGAGTCTATGGTGCAGTGTTAAGTCTATGGTGCAGTGTTGAGTCTATGGTGCAGTGTTAAGTCTATGGTGCAGTGTTGAGTCTATGGTGCAGTGTTGAGTCTATGGTGCAGTGTTGAGTCTATGGGAAGTGTTGAGTCTATGGGAAGTGTTGAGTCTATGGGCAGTGTTGAGTCTATGGGAAGTGTTGAGTCTATGGGCAGTGTTGAGTCTATGATGCAGTGCTGAGTCTATGGGCAGTGTTGAGTCTATGGTGCAGTGTTGAGTCTATGGTGCAGTGTTGAGTCTATGGTGCAGTGTTGAGTCTATGGGTAGTGTTGAGTCTATGGGTAGTGTTGAGTCTATGGTGCAGTGTTGAGTCTATGGGAAGTGTTAAGTCTATGGGCAGTGTTGAGTCTATGGGAAGTGTTGAGTCTATGGGCAGTGTTGAGTCTATGGGCAGTGTTGAGTCTATGGTGCAGTGTTGAGTCTATGGGCAGTGTTGAGTCTATGGGCAGTGTTGAGTCTATGGGCAGTGTTGAGTCTATGGGAAGTGTTAAGTCTATGGTGCAGTGTTGAGTCTATGGGCAGTGTTGAGTCTATGGGCAGTGTTGAGTCTATGGTGCAGTGTTGAGTCTATGGGCAGTGTTGAGTCTATGGGCAGTGTTGAGTCTATGGTGCAGTGTTGAGTCTATGGGCAGTGTTGAGTCTATGGTGCAGTGTTGAGTCTATGGTGCAGTGTTGAGTCTATGGGCAGTGTTGAGTCTATGGTGCAGTGTTGAGTCTATGGTGCAGTGTTGAGTCTATGGGGCAGTGTTGAGTCTATGGGTCTCAGTGTTGAGTCTATGGGCAGTGTTGAGTCTATGGGCAGTGTTGAGTCTATGGTGCAGTGTTGAGTCTATGGGCAGTGTTGAGTCTATGGGCAGTGTTGAGTCTATGGTGCAGTGTTGAGTCTATGGGCAGTGTTGAGTCTATGGTGCAGTGTTGAGTCTATGGTGCAGTGTTGAGTCTATGGGCAGTGTTGAGTCTATGGTGCAGTGTTGAGTCTATGGTGCAGTGTTGAGTCTATGGGGCAGTGTTGAGTCTATGGTGCAGTGTTGAGTCTATGGGGCAGTGTTGAGTCTATGGTGCAGTGTTGAGTCTATGGACAGTGTTGAGTCTATGGGCAGTGTTGAGTCTATGGTGCAGTGTTGAGTCTATGGTGCAGTGTTGAGTCTATGGTGCAGTGTTGAGTCTATGGTGCAGTGTTGAGTCTATGGTGCAGTGCTGAGTCTATGGTGCAGTGTTGAGTCTATGGTGCAGTGTTGAGTCTATGGGTAGTGTTGAGTCTATGGTGCAGTGTTGAGTCTATGGTGCAGTGTTGAGTCTATGGGTAATGTTGAGTCTATGGTGCAGTGTTGAGTCTATGGTGCAGTGTTGAGTCTATGGGCAGTGTTGAGTCTATGGGCAGTGTTGAGTCTATGGGTAGTGTTGAGTCTATGGGCAGTGTTGAGTCTATGGTGCAGTGTTGAGTCTATGGTGCAGTGTTGAGTCTATGGTGCAGTGTTGAGTCTATGGTGCAGTGCTGAGTCTATGGTGCAGTGTTGAGTCTATGGTGCAGTGCTGAGTCTATGGGCAGTGTTGAGTCTATGGTGCAGTGTTGAGTCTATGGTGCAGTGCTGAGTCTATGGGCAGTGTTGAGTCTATGGTGCAGTGTTGAGTCTATGGTGCAGTGTTGAGTCTATGGGCAGTGTTGAGTCTATGGACAGTGTTGTGTCTATGGTGCAGTGTTGAGTCTATGGGCAGTGTTGAGTCTATGGTGCAGTGTTGAGTCTATGGGCAGTGTTGAGTCTATGGGTAGTGTTGAGTCTATGGGCAGTGTTGAGTCTATGGTGCAGTGTTGAGTCTATGGTGCAGTGTTGAGTCTATGGTGCAGTGCTGAGTCTATGGTGCAGTGTTGAGTCTATGGTGCAGTGCTGAGTCTATGGGCAGTGTTGAGTCTATGGTGCAGTGTTGAGTCTATGGTGCAGTGTTGAGTCTATGGTGCAGTGTTGAGTCTATGGGCAGTGTTGAGTCTATGGTGCAGTGTTGAGTTTATGGTGCAGTGTTGAGTCTATGGGCAGTGTTGAGTCTATGGTGCAGTGTTGAGTCTATGGGCCGACACACACAATACAAAGATCCCCCGTGTAGCCTCTAGCAGGCTGTAGGGGCAAGTGCTGTTGTTAGTAGCGAGTAGCACACAGACAAAGGTAGACCCAGGTAGCCTCTAGCAGGCTGTAGGGGCAAGTGCTGTTGGTAGTAGCGAGTAGCACACAGACAAAGGTAGACTCAGGTAGCCTCTAGCTTGTCTCTCCCAGTGTTCGATGCATACCACCGTGACTACACCAGGTACTCGTTTGAGGCTGAGTCGACCTAGGGGAGCCCCAGAACCACACACACACATCCAACACCTACCTTCTCAGCTGCTGCTGCTGATGATGATGTTGTTGATGACAATGCTGATGATGATTTTGGCGATGATGATGCTGCTGATGATGATGATGCTGATGCAGCTGCTGCTGATGCTGCTGATGCTGCTGATGATGATGATGCTGAAGATGCTGCTGATGCTGATGATGCTGCTGATGATGATGATGCTGCCGATGCTGATGATGCTGCTGCTAATGCTGCTGCTGCTGATGATGCTGATGATGATGTTGATGATGATACTGATGCTGATGATGCTGCTGCTGATGCTACTGCTGCTGATACTGAAGATGCTGCCGATGCTGATGATACTGCTGCTGATGATGATGCTGCTGCTACTGCTGATGATGCTGCTGCTGCTGATGATGATGATGCTGCTTCTACTGCTGCTGATGCTGCTTCTGCTGATGATGATGCTGCTGATGCTTCTGATGATGATGCTGCTGATGCTACTGATGCTGCTGCTGCTGCTTCTGCTGATGATGATGCTGCTGATGCTTCTGATGCTGATGCTTCTGATGCTGATGCTGCTGATGCTGATGCTGCTGATGACGATGCCAAGACACAGGCAAACGCCACCACCACGACCACCACCACGACCACCACCACACTGAAAGCAACAATAACAACAAAGAAATCCTCTCTCGCTGGCCTCTATATAGAGAGCCGGAGAGCCATTGGATGTTGCCGTGACGTCAGCTGTTGTTTGTGCTGCTGCTGCTGCTGGTCAGAGGTGGGGGTGGTGGGGGGTGGAGCTGGGGGGTGGTGGGGGGTGGTGGGGGTTGGTGGGGGGGTGAGGGGATGGGTGGTGGGATGGGTGGATGAATCCGGTTAGGTTCAGTTTGGGACAAGCGTGGTTTATTGAAGTCAACACTGAGACCCATAGACTCAACACTGCACCATAGACTCAACACTGTACCATAGACTCAGCACTGCCCATAGACTCAGCACTGCACCATAGACTCAGCACTGCCCATAGACTCAACACTGCACCATAGACTCAGCACTGCCCATAGACTCAGCACTGCACCATAGACTCAACACTGCCCATAGACTCAGCACTGCACCATAGACTCAGCACTGCCCATAGACTCAACACTGCACCATAGACTCAGCACTGCCCATAGACTCAGCACTGCCCATAGACTCAGCACTGCACCATAGACTCAGCACTGCACATAGACTCAGCACTGCACCATAGACTCAACACTGCACCATAGACTCAACACTGCACCATAGACTCAACACTGCACCATAGACTCAGCACTGCACCATAGACTCAACACTGCACCATAGACTCAACACTGCCCATAGACTCAACACTGCACCATAGACTCAGCACTGCACCATAGACTCAACACTGCACCATAGACTCAACACTGCCCATAGACTCAGCACTGCCCATAGACTCAACACTGAGACCCATAGACTCAACACTGCCCATAGACTCAGCACTGCCCATAGACTCAACACTGAGACCCATAGACTCAACACTGCACCATAGACTCAGCACTGCACCATAGACTCAACACTGCCCCATAGACTCAACACTGCACCATAGACTCAACACTGCACCATAGACTCAGCACTGCACCATAGACTCAACACTGCACCATAGACTCAACACTGCACCATAGACTCAACACTGCACCATAGACTCAACACTGCACCATAGACTCAACACTGCCCATAGACTCAACACTGAGACCCATAGACTCAGCAATGCCCATAGACTCAACACTGCACCATAGACTCAACACTGCACCATAGACTCAACACTGCACCATAGACTCAACACTGCACCATAGACTCAACACTGCCCATAGACTCAACACTGCACCATAGACTCAGCACTGCACCATAGACTCAACACTACCCATAGACTCAACACTGCACCATAGACTCAACACTGCACCATAGACTCAACACTGCACCATAGACTCAGCACTACCCATAGACTCAACACTGCACCATAGACTCAGCACTGCACCATAGACTCAACACTGCACCATAGACTCAACACTGCCCATAGACTCAACACTGCACCATAGACTCAACACTGCACCATAGACTCAACACTGCACCATAGACTCAGCACTGCCCATAGACTCAGCACTGCCCATAGACTCAACACTGCACCATAGACTCAACACTGCACCATAGACTCAACACTGCACCATAGACTCAACACTGCACCATAGACTCAACACTGCACCATAGACTCAGCACTGCACCATAGACTCAACACTACCCATAGACTCAACACTGCACCATAGACTCAACACTGCACCATAGACTCAACACTGCACCATAGACTCAGCACTACCCATAGACTCAACACTGCACCATAGACTCAGCACTGCACCATAGACTGAACACTGCACCATAGACTCAACACTGCCCATAGACTCAACACTGCACCATAGACTCAACACTGCACCATAGACTCAACACTGCACCATAGACTCAGCACTGCACCATAGACTCAACACTGAGACCCACACAGTCAACACTGAGACCCACAGACTCAACACTGCCCCATAGACTCAACACTGCACCATAGACTCAGCACTGCACCATAGACTCAACACTGCCCATAGACTCAACACTGCACCATAGACTCAACACTGCACCATAGACTCAACACTGCACCATAGACTCAGCACTGCACCATAGACTCAACACTGAGACCCACACAGTCAACACTGAGACCCACAGACTCAACACTGCCCCATAGACTCAGCACTGCACCATAGACTCAACACTGCCCATAGACTCAACACTGCACCATAGACTCAACACTGCACCATAGACTCAACACTGCCCATAGACTCAACACTGCCCCATAGACTCAGCACTGCACCATAGACTCAACACTACCCATAGACTCAAACACTGCACCATAGACTCAACACTGCCCATAGACTCAACACTGCCCATAGACTCAACACTGCCCCATAGACTCAACACTGCCCATAGACTCAACACTGCCCCATAGACTCAGCACTGCACCATAGACTCAACACTACCCATAGACTCAACACTGCCCCATAGACTCAACACTGCCCATAGACTCAACACTGCACCATAGACTCAACACTACCCATAGACTCAGCACTGCACCATAGACTCAACACTACCCATAGACTCAGCACTGCACCATAGACTCAACACTGCACCATAGACTCAACACTGCCCATAGACTCAACACTGCCCATAGACTCAACACTGCCCATAGACTCAACACTGCAACATAGACTCAACACTGCCCATAGACTCAACACTGCCCATAGACTCAACACTGCCCATAGACTCAACACTGCCCATAGACTCAACACTGCCCATAGACTCAACACTGCCCATAGACTCAACACTGCCCATAGACTCAACACTGCCCCATAGACTCAGCACTGCACCATAGACTCAACACACTCCCATAGACTCAACACTGCACCATAGACTCAACACTGCACCATAGACTCAACACTGCACCATAGACTCAACACTCACCCACTCACCCCACTCACCCCACTCAGCCACTCATCCACTCGCTCGCCCCACTCAACCACCGTCCACTTAATCACCCACTCAGTCACTCACTCAGCCCCTCACTCACTCACCAACTCACTCACCCACTCAGTCACCGACTCACTCACTCACCCACCAACACACTCACTCAGTCACTCACTCACGCAGCCACTCACTCACTCACCCACTCACTCACTCACCAACACACCACTCACTCACTCCCACTCACTCAGCACTCCTCACCCACTCACCCACCAACCAACTCACTCACCTATTCACCCACTCACTCACCCACTCACTCACTCACCCACTCACTCACCCACCAACTCACTCACGCACTCACCCACCAACTCACTCACCCACTCATCCACTCAACCACTCATCCACTTAATCACTCACTCACCCACTCACCAACACACTCACTCACCCACCAACACACTCACTCAGCACTCACTCCTCAGCCACTCACTCACTCAGCACTCCACTGTCACTCACTCAGCCACTCACTCACTCAACCACTCACTCACTCACTCACTCACCACTCACGCACTCAGCCACTCACTCACTCACCGACCAACTCGCTCACTCACTCAGTCACTCACTCACCCACCAACTCACTCATCCACTCAGCCACGTATCCACTCGTTCGCCCACTCAAACCACTCACTCACTCAACAACTCACTCACTCAGCCACTCACTCACTCACCGACCAACTCACTCACTCACTCAGTCACTCACTCACTCAGCCACTCACTCACTCAGCCACTCACTCACTCAGTCACTCACTCACTCACTCAGCCACATCACTCACTCACCAACACAACTCACTCAGCCACTCACCCACTCACCAACACACTCACTCACCCACCAACACACTCACTCAGTCACTCTACTCACTCAGCCCACTCACTCACTCAACCACTCACTCACTCACTCAACCACTCACTCACTCAGCCACTCACCCACTCACCAACACACTCACTCACCACCCACCAACTCACTCAACCACTCATCCACTTAACCACTCGCTCACCCCATTAACATCCATCAATAATTCACGTGTTCACGTTGAGCCTGCGTGCACACCAGCTGGTATCGGAAACGAAAGGGCAAACAGCTCGAGCAGGGCACAGGGAGATAACCAGATGGGTAGGGAGTGAAGAACACTGCTCACTCCACTCACCAACACACCAACACACTCACCAACACACTCACCAACTCACCAACACACTCACCAACACACTCACGCAACACACTCACTCACTCAGCCACTCACCCACACACTCACCAACTCACCAACATACTCACGCCACCTCACCAACACACCACCAACTCACCAACACACTCACTCACTCACTCAGGCCCACTCACCACACACTCACCACTCACCAACACACTCCCAACACACTCACCAACACACACACCAACTCACCACAGCACTCACCAACACACTCACCAACTCACAACACACTCACCAACTCACCAACACACTCTAACTCAACAACCCAAACACCACCCCTCACCAACACACTCACCAACTCACCCACAACACTCACCAACTCACCCACACACTCACCAACTCACCAACATACTCACCCACTCACCAACACACTCACCAACTCACCAACACACTCACCAACTCACCAACACACTCACCAACACACTCACCAACTCACCAACACACTCACCAACTCACCAACACACTCAACAACACACTCACCAACTCACCAACACACTCACCAACTCACCAACACACTCACCAACACACTCACCAACTCACCAACACACTCACAACTCACCAACACACTCACCCACGTCACCAACACACTCACCAACACTCACCAACTCACCAACACACTCACCAACTCACCAACACACTCACCAACACACTCACCAACTCACCAACACACTCACCAACTCACCAACACACTCAACCAACACACTCACCAACTCACCAACACACTCACCAACTCACCAACACACTCACCAACACACCACCCAACTCAACCAACACACTCACCAACTCACCAACACACTTCACCAACACACTCACCAACTCCACCAACACACTCACCAACACACTCACTCAACACACTCACCAACACACTCACCAACACACTCACCCACTCACCAACACACTCACCACACACTCACCAACTCACTCACCCACTCACAAACACACTCACCCACTCACCAACACACTCACCCACTCACCAAACACTCACCAACACACTCAAGCGCAACGTCACCAACGACACTCACCCACTCACCAAACATCACCAACTCACCAAATCACACTCACCAACACACTCACCAACTCACCAACACACTCACCAACTCACCAACACACTCACCAACTCACCAACACACTCACCAACTCACCAACACACTCACCAACTCACCACACACACTCACCAACTCACCCAACACACTCACTCACTCAGTCCACGTCACCCACCAACACACTCACCAACTCACCCACACACTCACCAACTCACCAACACACTCACCAACACACTCACCAACTCACAACACACTCACCAACACACTCACCAACTCACCAACATACTCACCAACTCAACAAACACACTCACCAACACACTCACCAACTCACCAACACACTCACCCACTCACCAACACACTCACCAACACACTCACCAACTCACCAACACACTCACCAACTCACCAACACACTCACCACACACTCACCAGACTCACCAACAACACTCACCAACACACTCACCAACTCACCAACACACTCACTCCACTCACCAACAACACTCACCAACTCACCAACACACTCACCAACACACTCACCAACTCACCAACACACTCACCAACTCACCAACACACTCACTCATCCACTCACCCACTCACCAACTCACCAACACACTCACCAACACCACTCACCAACACACTCACCAACACACTCACCAACTCACCAACACACTCACCAACTCACCACACACTCACCAACACACTCACCAACACCACTCACCAACTCACCAACACACTCACCAACTCACCAACACAACTCACCACACACTCACCCACTCACCAACAACACACTCACCACACACTCACCAACTCACCAAACACACTCACCAACTCACCCACACACTCACCAACACACTCACCAACTCACCAACATACTCACCAACTCAACAACACACTCACCAACCACTCACCAACTCACCAACACACTCACCAACACACTCACCAACACACTCACCAACTCACCAACACACTCACCCACTCACTACCAACACACTCACCAACTCACCAACACACTCACCAAACACACTCACCCACACACTCACCAACTCACCAACACACTCACCAACACACTCACCAACACACTCACCAACACACTCACCAACACACTCACCAACACACTCACCAACACACTCACCAACTCACCAACACACTCACCAACTCACCAACACACTCACCAACACACTCACCAACTCACCAACACACTCACCAACACACTCACCAACACACTCACCAACACACTCACCAACTCACCCACACACTCACCAACACCTCACCAACTCACCAACACACTCACCAACACACTCACCAACACACTCACCAACACACTCACCAACACACTCACAACACACTCACAACTCACCAACACACTCACCCACTCACCAACACACTCACCAACACACTCACCAACTCACCAACACACTCACCAACACACTCACCAACACACTCACTCACTCACTCAGCCACTCACCCACACACTCACCAACTCACCAACACACTCACCAACTCACCAACACACTCACCAACTCACCAACACACTCACCAACACACTCACCAACTCACCCACACACTCACCCACTCACCAACACACTCACCAACACACTCACCAACTCACCAACATACTCACCCACTCACCAACACACTCACCAACTCACCAACACACTCACCAACACACTCACCAACTCACCAACATATTCACCAACTCACCAACACACTCACCCACTCACCAACACACTCACCAACTCACCAACACACTCACCAACACACTCACCAACTCACCAACATATTCACCAACTCACCAACACACTCACCCACTCACCAACACACTCACCAACACACTCACCAACTCACCAACACACTCACCAACACACTCACCAACTCACCAACACACTCACCAACACACTCACTCACTCACTCAGCCACTCGCTCACTCACTCACTCACTAACACACTCGCTCACTCAGCCACTCACCAACTCACCAACACACTCACTCACTCACTCACTAATTCACTCACTCACTCACTAACACACTCGCTCACTCAGCCACTCACCAACTCACCAACACACTCACCAACTCACCAACACACTCACCAACACACTCACCAACTCACCAACACACTCACTCAGTCACTCACCCACTCCGACACTCACTCACTCACCCACCAACACACTCACCAACACACTCACTCATCCACTCACCCACTCAGTCACTCACTCACTCACTCACCCACCAACACACTCACCAACACACTTACTCACTCAGCCACTCACCAACTCACCAACACACTCACTCAGCCACTCACCAACTCACCAACACACTCACTCAGCCACTCACCCACTCAGTCACTCACTCACTCACTCACCCACCAACACACTCACCAACACACTCACTCACTCACCCACCAACACACTCACTAACACACTCACTCATCCACTCACCCACTCAGTCACTCACTCACTCACTCACCCACCAACACACTCACCAACACACTTACTCACTCAGCCACTCACCAACTCACCAACACACTCACTCAGCCACTCACCAACTCACTCACTCACTCACCCACTCACCAACACACTCACTCACTCACTCAGTCACTCACCCACTCGGTCACTCACTCACTCACCCACCAACACACTCACCAACACACTCACTCACCCACTCAGTCACTCACTCACTCACCCACCAACACACTCACCAACACACTCACTCACTCAGCCACTCACCAACTCACTAACACACTCACTCAGCCACTCACCCACTCAGTCACTCACTCACTCACTCACCCACCAACACACTCACCAACACACTCACTCAGCCACTCACCCACTCAGTCTCACTCACTCACTCACTCACCAACACACTCACTCACTCAGCCACTCACCAACTCACCAACACACTCACCAACTCACCAACACACTCACCAACTCACCAACACACTCACTCATCCACTCACCCACTCAGTCACTCACTCACTCACTCACCCACCAACACACTCACCAACACACTCACTCACTCAGCCACTCACCAACTCAGTCACTCACTCACTCACTCACTAACACACTCGCTCACTCAGCCACTCACCAACTCACCAACACACTCACCAACTCACCAACACACTCACCAACTCACCAACACACTCACCAACTCACCAACACACCCACCAACACACTCACCAACATACTCACCCACTCACCAACACACTCACCAACACACTCACTCACTCACTCAGCCACTCACCCATACACTCACCAACGCACTCACCAACACACTCACCAACTCACCCACACACTCACCAACTCACCAACATACTCACCCACTCACCAACACACTCACCAACTCACCAACACACTCAGCCACTCACCAACACACTCACTCACTCACTCAGCCACTCACCCACTCAGTCACTCAGTCACTCACCCACCAACACACTCACTCACTCACTCAGCCACTCACCAACTCACTAACACACTCACTCAGCCACTCACCCACTCAGTCACTCACTCACTCACCCACCAACACATTCACTCACTCAGCCACTCACCCACGCCACCCACCAACACACTCACTCACTCACTCACCAACACACTCACTCACTCACTCACTAACACACTCGCTCACTCAGCCACTCACCAACTCACCAACACACTCACCAACTCACCAACAGCACTCACTCAGTCACTCACCCACTCCGACACTCACTCACTCACCCACCAACACACTCACCAACACACTCACTCACTCAGCCACTCACCAACTCACTAACACACTCACTCATTCACTCACCCACTCAGTCACTCACTCACTCACTCACCCACCAACACACTCACCACACACACTCACTCACTCAGCCACTCACCAACTCACTAACACACTCACTCATTCACTCACCCACTCAGTCACTCACTCACTCACTCACCCACCAACACACTCACCAACACACTCACTCACTCAGCCACTCACCAACTCACCAACACACTCACTCAGCCACTCACCAACTCAGTCACTCACTCACCTCCACTCACCAACACACTCACTCACTCACTCAGTCACTCACCCACTCGGTCACTCACTCACTCACCCACCAACACACTCACTAACACACTCACTCATCCACTAACCCACTCAGTCACTCACTCACTCACCCCACTCACCAACACATTCACTCACTCAGCCCACTCTCCACCACCCACCCACCAACACACTCACTCACTCAGCACTCACCCACTCACCAACACACTCACCAACTCACCACAACACACTCACTCATCCACTCGCCCACTCAGTCACTCAGTCACATACTCACGCCACTCACGTCACTCACCCACCTCACCCACCAACACACTCACACACTCTCTCAGTCACTCACTCACCACCCACTCAGCCACTCACACTCACTCACCTCACTCACTCATCCACCAACACACACCCACCAACTCACTCACCAACACGCTCACTCACTCACCAACTCTAACCCACCAACAAACTCACTCAATCAGTCACACACTCACCCACTCACTCACACTCACCTCACTCACGCACCCACTCATCAACTCTCCAACACTCACTCACCAACTCACCAGTACACTCACTCACCCACTCACCCACCCTCTCTCACCCACCCACTCACCCACCCTCTCACCCACCCCACCCTCTCACCCACCCACCCACCCACCCTCTCCACTCACCCACCCACCCACTCACTCCACCCACTCATTCACTCACTCACCCACTCATCCACCCACTCCACTCACCCACCCACTCACCCACCCTCTCACCGACCCACCCACCCACTCCCTCCACCCACTCACTCACCCACCCACTCACCCACCCTCTCACCCACTCACCCACTCACCCACCACCCACCCACCCACTCACTCACTCACTCCACCCACCTACTCACCCACCCACCCACTCACCCCATCCACCCACCCACCTACTCACCCACCCACCCACCCACTCACCCCACTCACTCACCCACCCACCCTCTCACCCACTCACCCACCCACCCACCCACTCACTCACCCACCCACGCACCCACCCACCCTCTCACCCACTCACCCACACCACTCACCCACCAACTCACCCCACCCTCTCACCCACCCACACCACCCACTCACCCTCTCTCACCACCACCACCCACCCACCCACTCACTCACTCACCCACCCACCTACTCAACCCACCCACCCACTCACCCATCCACCCACCCACCTACTCACCCACCCACCCACCCACTCACCCACTCACTCACCCACCCACCCTCTCACCCACCACCCACCCACCCACTCACCCACCCTCTCACCCACCCACCCACCCACTCACCCTCTCACCCACCCACCCACCCACCCTCTCACCCACCCACCCACTCACCCTCTCACTCACCCACCCACTCACTCACCCACCCACTCACCCACCCACTCACCCACCCTCTCACCCACCCACCCACCCACTCACCCTCTCACCCACCCACCCACTCACTCACTCACCCACCCACCCACTCCCTCCACCCACCCATTCGCTCCACACCAATTTGCGATGTTCGCGTTCGCCGATTGAAACGTTGAAGTTGACAATCAAAACATCGTCCCGTTACTCGCCTGGAATTCCTCGTGGCAATCCATCAGAATTAAAAGATTGGGTCATCTGGAAACATCCACCACCACCACCACCAAGCGGTTAGACTGTTTGCTTAAAAACAAAAATTTAGCTAAAAATAAATCAAATACACGAACATCCAACAGCAACAATCAGGCAGGCATCAACAGGGTTCACAGTGGGCCGAATCTACGGCCTCCTGTGGACCAGGCGAGGTAGTCAACATCTCATAGGGTCCGGGATCGAACCCACGACCTCCTGTAGACCAGGCGAGGTAGTCAACATCTCACAGGGTCTGGGATCGAACCCACGACCTCCTGTAGACCAGGCGAGGTAGTCAACATCTCACAGGGTCCGGGATCGAACCCACGACCTCCTGTAGACCAGGCGAGGTAGTCAACATCTCACAGGGTCACGGATCGAACCCACGACCTCCTGTAGACCAGGCGAGGTAGTCAACATCTCACAGGGTCCGGGATCGAACCCACGACCTCCTGTAGACCAGGCGAGGTGGTCAACATCTCACAGGGTCCGGGATCGAACCCACGACCTCCTGTAGACCAGGCGAGGTAGTCAACATCTCACAGGGTCACGGATCGAACCCACGACCTCCTGTAGACCAGGCGAGGTAGTCAACATCTCACAGGGTCCGGGATCGAACCCACGACCTCCTGTATACCAGGCGAGGTGGTCAACATCTCACAGGGTCTGGGATCGAACCCACGACCTCCTGTAGACCAGGCGAGGCAGATAAGTTAGTGGGTGAGTGGTTGAGTTGGTGAGTGAATGTGAGAGTGAGTGGGTGACACACACAGTGACACACACAGTGACACACACACACAGTGACACACACACACAGTGACACACACACAGTGATAAACACAGTGACACACAGTGACACGCACAAATTCAATTCCACACTTCGCACCCAGCCAATACTCCACGCGCTCAGCTCGAGACAAACATGTTGACTGGTACACACACACTTACTCACACACACAGACACACACACAGACACACACACACAGACACACACACACACAGACAGACAGACACACACACACAAACACACACACACAGACACAGACACACACAACAACAACAACCGCCATTCGCCACTAAGTGGCGGTGACGTCACCACGACGCTTGTGCCAGGCCATGTGCACCTTGAGGCCACGTGAAGTGTCGAACGCCCGCTGGCAGGAGGTCACGGGGCAGACCCAGGTGCCACGGGTCGACTGACCGAGATGACCGAGATGACTGGCTGATGCACCACCTGTGCCCCCTACTGTGCCAACTTGCTGTGCTTTAGCCACCCGGCGCTCCGCTCGTTGTTGTGAGCGTCGCTCCTCCGCCCTCCGTTGTTGTCGGAGGGCGACTGCCTCCAACTGCCCAGTAGCGTCCTTCACGAGCCTCCTCCACTGAGGCCGATCTTGACACCGCTGGTACCAGTCATCGGCAAGTCCACTCAGCTCCACGTCCTCCTGTACCACATCACTCCATCTCTTCTCTAGCCCGTGCCGCGCCCGTTTAGCCCCCTCGATCCGGCCGAACAAAAGCTGTTTAGGCATGCGGTGGCTGGGCATGCGGGCTACATGACCCAGCCAACGCAGCCTTGCCTGCCGGAGGAGCTCACTGATGGGACTTTGCCCAGATCTTTCAAGGACTTGTGAGCTCCTCACACAATCCAGCCTGGTCAAACCCAGGATGGATCGTAGGCAGGCCAGCCTAAATGTTTCCAACCGGCGAAGATGCTCCACTAGGGGGGTCCACGTTTCGCAAGCGTAGAGAAGGGAGGGAATGACCGTGGCCGAGAAGACCTGAAGCTTCGTGCGGAGCGACAGACCAGGTAGCTTCCACACAGCGTTACGCAACCGATGAAAAGATATTGCCGCTCGACTGATTCGGAGTGAGACCTCTGCTGATAAACTGGAGCTGGTCATGAGCACACTGCCCAGGTATGGGAAACTCTCTACTCTCTCCACAACTGCCCCATCACCGATTGGGAGTTGTGGGGGCGGAGTGCCCGATGGTACAAAATACCCAGGCAGGTGCTTAGTTTTGGTGGGGCTGATGGTAAGGCCCCACCTCTTAGTGGCACACTCCAGCCTCAGCAGCAGCGTCTCCAACTCCTCTTCTGAATGAGCAGCTATTACCAAATCATCGGCATACATAACGTGGTTGACCAATAGGGAGCCATCCCTTGATCGCACCCGGGCGTCGATCAGCCTCCCATTATATCTGTACCAAATGGTAATTCCCCCGGTACAGCTATTGAAGGCTTCACGAACTACGCAGTCGAAATAGATGTTAAATAATGTGGGAGCCAGAGGACATCCCTGTCGCACCCCAAGGTGTACAGGGAAAGGCTCCGACTCCCGGCCACGTAGTTTTACCCGGGCCCGCTCACCATCATGAAGGTCCTTAATGATCGTGAGCAGAGGGTCAGGGACTCCGAAAGCACGAAGAACAACCCAGAGCCCAGTCCTACTGATGGTATCATAGGCCTTGACCAGGTCAATAAAGCAGAGATGTAGGTCTTTTTGGAATTCCCTACACCTCTGCTGTAGCAGACGGACAGAAAATATGGCATCTGTGCAGGACCGCCCTTTCCTGAAACCACATTGGGGCTCCGCAAGCCTCTCCTCAGCATGCCTAGCAAGGCGATGTTGAATAATCCTTGCCAGGACCTTACCCGGCACACTGAGGAGTGAGATGCCCCTGTAGTTGTTACAGTCTGTGCGGTCCCCCTTCTTAAAGAGGGGGACCACCAGGGCATCCTTCCAGTCCTGCGGAACCCGTCCAGTGGTCCAGACTGTTGTT
>NW_027615691.1:0-36921 GCF_965212315.1 Lampetra planeri
CATATTTTTAATTGATATACAGTAGGGCTGTCAATCTGGTCCTCAAATCAGATAAGAATTTCTCATATTTTTATTCGAAAAATGTGAGTACTCTTCAATTTTTTTTCTCACTCATCATACACATCCATTGATGTCCATAATGTTACTGATCTTGTGACAAATGGTCACAGAGGGAATAATGAGCCTTGGCTCAGTTTTTTTCTGTTCTCTGAAGGAAAGCCAAACATTTTCTACATGATGCTCGTGAGATTTTCCAGAGATGGAACTCTGCGCCATCTTGTAAACAGTACATTAACTTTGTCGGTGACGTCAGGGACGGTCATGTGAGACTTTTGAATTTGAATTGTTTTTGAATATGGAAGGTTGTTCTCACAGACCTAATACACATTTCGGCTTTGTTCTGTGTCAGTTTAAACTACTGAAAATTAGGGATCAAAAACAGCAGAACATCTCTAACTAGAAAATCCCTCTTCGAGAAATTTTGCGGTAGGTCTGCTCCGTCGGGGTCCGCGTCCTGTAGCTGACCCAAAATCGCAGATCAGTAGGTGCTATGAAACAACCTGAAAGCCGCAGAGTCGCAAAACACCCGCAGTCGGCAGGGCCGCGGTCCCCCGAACGCGTACATGTATAGTTTACGGCCGTAGGTGAACGTACGCCTGAGCTACAGGAGAACAGGCTGATGTTGGTGCGGTGGTGTGTGTGACAGACACAGGGTGTTGCAGCCGTTTTCTCCCCTTTGTGTCTGCCCCTCAGGGATAGGGGGAGCGGCCGCGTTGAGGCCCGTGGCGTGAGCACCGTGCGTCCTATCGACAAGCCGCTTTTTTCGTCTGTGGCAGAGGGAAGTAGACCTATCCGACGGTATATAGTTTGTTTATATGTTTAATAGGTAAAGGGTTGAAAAAAATGATAGTTTGGGCCTGAATGTGTTTTTCGAAGCGTTTTAATCCTGCTTGCTGCCCTGTAGCGTGAAAACGGAAAGACGTGGCCCTTTCAAATTTACACATGTAAGAGGGGACACAGAACTCTACAATCTGGTAAAGTTTCAGGTGTGTAGGTCAAACACAGACGACACAGGAGCAATTTGTTTGGAAAAAAATAGTTTCGTTTTCAGCCGAGATTTTAGGGCCAGTCGGCGCTTTCAGCGCATTTCCATCCAGTCCAAAACAGCAGAACATCTCTAATAACACCAGAGGAAGTTACTAGGTTTGTCACTAGAGGTTGGAATACTCGCTAAATATAGCGACAAAGTTGTTTGAGTGCAAGTTTGGTTTTCGGGCTATGTTTCGGTTTCAGTGAGTGATTCGTATCAGTCGACTCGTTCACAGGGAATGAACCAACGAATCAGATTCACCCACACCATTTCACTGCCATACTCAGCTGAACTGTGAAATGAACAAATCATGAATCAGTCAGTGATTCAATAGTTTGTTCACCCAAAATATTAGTTCTTTCGAACGAGGATAACACATCAACACACATGTGACATTGTCCCATGTTGTAGCACTTCTAGAAAGGTATATAAATATATACACTACCGTTCAAAAGTTTGGGGTCACTTTGAAATGTCTTCCTTTTTGAAAGAGAAACTTTTGAAAGACGACAATGTTAAATTAATCAGACTATATACACACACATTCAGTACAGGCCAAAAGTTTGGACCTTCTCATTCAGTGTGTTTCCTTTACTTTCATAGTAGATTCTCACTGAACTTTTGGCCTGTAGTGTGTGTGTGTGTGTGTGTGTGTGTGTGTGTGTGTGTGTGTGTGTGTGTGTGTGTGTGTGTGTGTGTGTGTGTGTATATATATAACAATGACGAGATATCACCCAACCCTAATACATTTTAAAGCTGGATTTATGCTTCTGTGCTGACTGTATGGTGTATACTGTACGCAGACACCCTCACCATCTTCATAACTCCAACAAGCTAGGAAAGACGCGCAAACGGTAAGGCATCAATTTGACGCAGAAGGATACCTGAGTCTACAGTTTTCTTGTTAAGCCTATCAAAGAGAGGAGGAAGCTGCCACACTTCACTCCAGAGGACCCGTGCTGATGCGTCTGCCAGCTTGAGCTGCACAGATTCCAGTTTGACTCTAATTAAAGTGCTATTACTTTCCTGCGTCGCGTTGTCGAGTTGTCTCTATAACCTCTTTCCTTCTTCCGCTTTGCAAATCTTAAACGCACAGCTCCTCTGAGCTCCTGAGTATCTTCGTAATCCGTTGCAGATATTCCTAATTGAAATTAAATGATTAGCCACAGCTGCTGGCGAGGTCTCCATCCTCCCTTTTCCTCTCCTGGGAACACGGAGAGGAGTCAAGTTTCGCTCCGCAAAGTGCTGATTTCCACACACGGACTTGCATCATCATCATGTGTGAGCTCATGGCTTTTATTTTTACAGTTTATATTGTTACCTCCACCAAGAAGGTTATGGTTTTGACGGCGTTTATATGTTTATCTGTCTGTTTGTCTGTTAGCAAAATAACTCAAAAACTTAACTGAAACAGATTTTAATGAAATGTTCAGTAAATACTGATAATGGACCAGGACCAGACGATTAAATTTTGTTAGTGTTCTGGAACCATCTGGATCCAGGAATCTGTTGAAGGAATATGACTCATTGTAGATAGGGACATTGTCAGCATCTGTGTCTAGAACTCCACAATAGCAGCAGTGGACTGTCTCTGTGGACCAGTGGTTAGTGGGGTCTGTCTGTTAACACAGAGGTTGGGGGGTGGAGCCCACCCAGGACCGAGGTTTGTTTTTGTTTTACTATTGAAATAAAAAAGAAAATGAAGAACAAAAAGAAAAACAGAAAGAGCTTGGAGGTCATGATTTGTGTAACAAAGTTACTAATGATTTTTTAATAACTATTTGACTATTAGTGACAAAGGCATGTTTTGATGATCATTGAATTTATTAGAGGAGATCAAATGAATGGAGGACGATAATATTGGGTCGAAATCACAATATGGATGGAAATGAGCTGGTTGGAGGAGGTCTGAGCTCTCTGAGTGATTTTCTAGTTCATCAATACTTAATTATTCAGGCTATCTTATCTGTTTGCAGTGGTTATTGGATAAAATACTGGATAAATGACAAGGACAAAGGCAGATATTTTCTTTTCTGACATTCAGAGGTGGTGAAGCCATGTTGTGTTTTGCTGTGATGTGAAAGGTCAATGCAGTTCTCTCGTCACTCGAATGTCATCTGCAGGTTTTCCATGAATACTTTGTTTGTGGTTTCTTCCGACCTTTTCGTGATGCCAGGCACCATTTTACCAAACCGATCAGAATCAAAATTCTTTTGACGTTATACACAAATGCAATGCAAATGTGTGCAGTTTTTGCTCAAACACAAAAATAGGTTGAAATGTTTTTAAAAAATACAAAAAACAAGATAACATACGAAAAATAAGGGAAATTGGGGAAGGGAATTTTTTTATATTTTTTAAACAAGCTGATGAGATGGGTTGCAGAAAAGATGATGAGTAAGATTTAAAATACACATGATTCCCATGTAGATAAACAGGCTGAAATCGTCATTCCAGGCGTTTTTCATTACAGAGTAGTCAGGCTGACTGCAGTAGCAGCAGTCATGTATTTCTCTGCATTGATTATAGGGGTTTACAATCATTCAAATGAAGTAGCATTCAGACTGATTGATTTTCCGTTCTCGGCTCCGCTCTGCTCTTCGGGGGTTAAGAGTGTGTAATCAGTAATTTCATGTCTTTATTTACCTCTCGTTGCATAATGGCTGTAAATTATCCTCGGGATCCGAATACTACAATTATACCACTTGTGCGGATTGTACAGTTTGTGTGAACGGTGTGATTAACGGCTGGAATCTAAACCGCATGGATCCAGTAGGGACTCTGGACTTCTGGCCTTGAAAGACAAATGTGATGTTCCTCTTTATTTTAACTTGCAAAGCAAATGCCTTCTGGGCGGAGATGATCTCTGCAGTCTTTAAGCTCCAGCAGTGAAACGTATCACCGTAATGTATTGCACCAGGACTGACTGATTATTGAGCTGCCTGTGCTGCTCCATCCTCACTTCTGCTTTTAATCTCACCTGGCTATTGCCTGTCAATCACAATAGCGTGCCCAGGCTGCCGTGGCCCATTTCCCTCCTGTTTGCTCCGATGCCCACCATCAGCTTGCGTTTCGTGCGTTCCATACTCGCCACAAACTTCTCTGGACGCCTTATTTCATGCTTGTTAGACATGAAGAGGCACATTATTGATTGATTTGTTGTTCACTACTTTCTTAATCGTGGCATCGTTTGGGACTGGAAAAGAAGCTGCAGAGTTGCTTCCCCATTCCACATTCTCCACTTACTTTCATTAAATTTTATTTTCATGGGTGGTTAAATTCCGATCTAAACCTTTTAGGCAGTAATGTGTCTTCTCCTTCCTGTTTCAGTGCTGGCCGGCTCTTTAACATGTGACCCAGATAATATGTGAACGCTTCTTCTCAGTTAACATCACCTGGAGAACAGGAAGAGCTCAGACCTCCACCAAGCAGCTCATTTCCACCCATATTGTGATTTCTACCCAATATTATCGTCCTCCATTCTCGATTCGTCCTCTAATAAATTCATTGATCATCAAAACATGACTTTGTCACTAATAGTCAAATAAATACCTTGTTACACAGATCAAGACCGCTGAGCTCTATTTTTTTCTTCATTTCAATAGCAAAAAAAAAAAAAAAACCCAACCCTCCCTGGGTGGACTCCAACCCCCAAGCTGTTGGTTAACAGACAGACCCACTAACCACTGGTCCACAGAGACAGTCCACTGCTGCTATTGTGGAGTTCTAGACTCAGATGCTGAAAATGTCCCCTGTCTACAATGAGTAAGAATCCTTCAACTGATTCCTGGATCTAGATGGTTCCAGAACACTACCAACATTTAATCATCTGGTCCTGGTCCATTATCAGTATTTCAACATTTCATTAAAATCCGTTCAGTACTTTTGGAGTTATTATATTATTATTTTGCTAACAGACAAACAAACAAACAAAGATAACCTGGTGGAGGTAAAAACTGGGTTGAACTAAACATCCAAATGCCTGGATATTTACTTCAAATTAACATAACATATACTCTCTTCCTCTCCATCTGTTATCCTGCAGTTGGTGGGTGGCGAGTTCGATTTGGAAACAAACTTCATTATCCAGCATGCGGAAAGCATCAGCTGCCTTGTGGAGCTGCTGGAGCACTGTGACGTCACCTGCCAGGCAGAAATCTGGAGCATGTTCACCGCCATCCTCAGGAAGAGCGTGCGGAACCTCCAGACGAGCACGGAGGTGGGCCTGATCCAGCAGGTGCTCCTCAGGATCAGCTCAGTGGACGACATCATAGCAGGTGAGCTTTGTTCGTCCAGCAGCAGCGATGGCGGCACGTCAGTCCTCATTCTGATTGTGTCCAGCAAATGCAAGTTCTGTCTTCCTTTTGACCCTCAGTCAAGCCACAAATGTGTCTCTCCATATCTTTTAATAGATCTGCATGTTGAGTAAATGTGCAGGCTGGAGGAGGATGGAAACACTCATTTCCATCTGCATATTTAATGTTAAGTGTTTTCACCCTCAACGCTTGGACAAAAGATGGTTAAAAAAAAGTCCTAAATCTTCAGTAACGTTTCACAAAACTCGTCTGTTGAACCTGATTAAGCTAATGTACACTGACTTTGTGGCAACATGTCATACAATTGTTACCATGGTTACAGCTTACTGCTGATTGTGCCCTGAAAAGCCTATCTCACACATGCAAATACACACAGGCTTTGTGTTGAGTTCTGTCACCTAGTCAGCCAGTTATTACTGAAAAATTCAGACGAATCAATATATATTTTCACACTGAGTTTTACTAAAGGAACATGAAGGCATCATGGAGTCGATGTGACTGAACCTACTGCGAAAAATAAAAGAATTACTGCCCTTATGCAGCATCATTCTGACAGTTTGGGGTTGAAATGATGATGAAACGTGAACACATGTGGTCAATTGTACATGTTCGTTGGGTATTGGACTATTTTATGGTTGAAGGGACTTCTCATCAACAGTGCTATCGAAATAATGTCTGATTGATTGACAGTTGTGGAGGAAATAAAGTCATTCTGAAATTTGTGAGAAATTCTAAATAAATGAATAGAGTATTAAGATATAATAATGCTCCTAATTCTTCATAAGTATCTAGATGTAACACATGTCTTTGTTCACAGTAACTTTTATTTATTGAATCCAGACTGTGTGTGAAATACATCTGGTGGGTTTTGGTCCCTTCATCGTTTCCAGAATGATGCTGATACTTCTCCAGGTGTTGTGTTGTTGTCTGTAGAAGTCAGATTCCCGGTGTAAGTAATATTCCTAGCTCCTGTAACTTACAAATGATGTCTCTGCTCATGAAATATAAACGGGTTTTCCCTGCGGCAGTGTTGCTCTGCCATTTAGTCATCACTTTGATTTACAAGTCAGTCAGCCAGGACGTGTTACAAGTCTCAATTCACCCAGAGAGGAAGATACTTTCCCTGCAGCTGATGCGTGTGAAGACGCCACGCATGCAGCGTGGGTAGAGTCCATCGTTTTAAAATGCCACTTCTATCCGTCCTCTCCTCTTTTCTCCATAATTGTGCACTGGGCGTGGCTGACCGGCTACGAAAGACTTGCTAGTGGACATGCTGGGAGTTCTCGCCAGCTACAGCATCACGGTGAAGGAGCTTAAGTTTCTCTTCAGCATGCTGCAAGGAGAAGGAAGCCTGTGGGTGAGTGACAGCAAGGATCAGTCCGCAATCTGTCGGCCCGGAGTGTGTCAGCTGCTCTGCTGTTGGTTTGCAGTGTAATTGCTTGAGTGAGCGAACGAGGCACCCCAATTGTTTCTTGGTGACTTCTCTACTTATTGCTGTTTGTCTCCTGAGCAGCCGAAGCACGCCGTCAAAATGTTGTGTGTGCTGAATCAGATGCCCCAGAGACACGGCCCAGATGCCTTCTTCAACTTCCCCGGTCGCAGCGCAGCAGTAAGCAGTCAACGTTTTCCATCCCGCAAGCCAGTTTGAAATTGCATGAGATAATTTATTGCATATAAAAAAGGATAATAATGGATTTTAAACATGTTTGGCATCAGCGTGCACAGAAAACTGGTTTGGATTGTTGATTTCGAATCAGAAATACTTTCAGGGAAATTTGTTTTTGTCACAGCAACGCCGACCAAGAATTGCAAGAATAGAATTAGCTAAAAAGGTCAATGGAATGTACAAGTATTGAAATAAAATAAGAAGACGGAAGTGTTCAGATATAGTGGAATAAATATTCTCTAGTTCTATGAATATGTGCTTCAATATGGGATGCACACATTTCCACCCTCAGGGAGGGAGGAAATGCTGCTTATTATCATTTTCCTTCTTAATCTTTACACTCAGCTGAGTCAGAAGCCTGGCTGCATGTTTTTACCTCTTGACCAAAGAACATAGATGCATTCCCGCGGTTGTTTCTATCAATCATCTTTTTTAGTGATGGTCTGAATATAGATTTAATCTTCTCTTCAGGTCCTTGTATTGGATTAATTGCAAATGCAAATACAGTGAGAATAAAGGATTTATTTCATAGAGGCTGGACTCTATTCAGTATCAGTGGTCACAACATACTTGATATCCCCTAAGTGTTATTGCATTTTAAAAAATGTTTAATGTGCAAGGAGACTCATGACCCAAGAAAACATTTTACAAAGTCACAGGTAAGATTTAGGATGAGGCTTCCATCCATCATGGAAAAAACAGTTAATCATATTTAAAACTTTTTGTGCACCGGCATCTTCCATTTTCCAGATTTTCGATCTGAGTTCATCTGTTCTGCCTCCTTCTATGTTTAATAACTGTCTGTCTCATCCCTCAGGCCATCGCTTTACCTCCTATTGCCAAGTGGCCTTATCAGAGCGGGTTTACGTTCAACACCTGGTTCAGAATGGATCCCTTGAACAACATCAATGTTGACAAGGACAAACCGTATCTCTACTGGTGAGTAACGCCGTACCGACTCAGGCGTTCCTGACTCCTGTCGCCGCGGCTGATCCACCCAGTGACTCTACATTATGGCACCAAAGAGAAACATCCCAGTTTTTTAACAGTCCAATTGCCTTTGCTTTGCCTTTTTTCACTTATTGAGAAAGTAATTTGCTGTCGACCTTTCGCTGATTTTCCAATCTAAGTTGTTTTTCAAGGTCGACACCGAAAAAAGCAACTCAACATTTGTATAATACAGTTTGTGAGGGCCGCCCCCCCAGACATTGTCACGATTTACTGTATAATAGACTGAAGTGGAATTAGCTGAGATGATTACGATTAAAACCCATGGAAGCATGAAATAAAGTGGCTGTTACTGGCTTGTGGAGGTATTTACTGAAATTTGAATATTTTGCACCATAAGGCCTACATAGCAGCTCTTCTAAGGGTTTCTGGGTAATTAGCGGAACCCAAGAGATATTCAGCTACTGTTCTTCCTGTTTGTGAGATGAGCCTTGGGATAAAATCACCATGGAGACAATGGATGTTCAAGATGAAAAGGTAGAATTGTCTGACGGAAAAGAACATTTACGCTAATTGCTTGGAGATATCAGTTTATCAGCCACTGCCTGCGATCAAAATAAAAGAGTCCTCTCGCGCTGAAGCTTGAGAGCAACATCAGACGGGGAAAGGGGGGTAGTGGTGAAAGTTGTTTGGTATTCATGTTGCAGGCATTCCTCATAGGCCAAGTCACAAACAGGATGAGATAGGCCGGGCTAATCCTCTTTATGCAACACTCCGAGGGCGTGGGCTCTCAGTGGCAGGGTATGTCGACAGTAAAGAGAATTGTATCTTCAGAAGCCGACCACGTCTGCCGCTTCCCACCTGATGTGTATTTACCAGCAGGCTTGTCAGCAGGGGCATCTTGGCTGGGAAAGCAACGTGTGGGGCTCCATATATCCCACCCCACATGTTCCCACACCACAAACCTATGCTCTGGTTATCGGCTCTGCAAAGAGGGCTGTTTGTTTTTCATGATACCAGCGGTTGGGAGGGTGGTGTTGGTGGTGCTGGAGGAGGGACGTGTGTTGAAGATGGGAGAGATGCTCAGTCCACTCAGAGAAAGATCAGGGTATCTGTATCTATTCTATTGACTCTGGACAGACGTTAATTCCACTGATCTTCTGTATATTTTGTCTGTGACCATCAAGATTGATTATTTGTTCTTTTTTTCATTATCTTTATTTTACCATGCGGTAAAAAAGTTTTTTTTAAGAGCATCCTGGCCATGACAGGCAGCAGGACATTTAACAAGCTGTAGACTAGTGCTGCCTGATAAATCATATTTTAATCAAATAAAATCAAACAAAATAAAGTTTTCATTTCTTTTTGACACTTTGAGACAGCTCTGTTGGGGGTTGCGGGGGGTAGTGGTACCGACACATACATGCCAATACAGATGAATTCACACAAGATTCAGTCACAGATGTAACATCTCCTCAATTCATAACAAGTTGTTCTTACAAGAAATGGTCCCATGGTCCTGTTTTCACGTTTATTCAACACTGATGATACAAAAAACATTGCCACAAACATCAGGAGATTGTGATGTATAAACACCTGTAGCTTCAGCTAAGGTGTACATGTTCATTGTTTATCAAAAAGTGTTTGTATCCTTTGGGAGGATTCTGTTATTATTATTCTATTATGTCCATTATGGTCATGTTCTTTTAAAAAATGTCTGAACATGCGGACTTAGTTATCGTCCATCAGCGTGCACATGTCCAACATACAAACAGCTTGTAGCTATAACGTCAGTGAGTCCATAAAAGTAAATCAGGTGAAACAACTCCAGCGAGATGCCTCCACGTTATTCAGCACTGAGCATCCAACAGGACAGTGACAGATCAGAGGGGGGAGAAAACACAGCACCAAATGGTGTTCAGACGTTTGTTTTATTTTTCACATGGAGCCTCTCGATGATTTCTGCCTCGTGTTTATGCGGTGAAATTGTCTAAAAATGATGCTGATCGCAGTCTCTCTCGCATGTCTGCTCTCTACAGTACATATGTAGACAAATTACTGTTGGCTGTAAAATATAAACCTGCAGTTAGAAACTCTGTTTGGAACATATTTCATCCTGCTGGCTGCACTCATGATGTATTTCTGTTTACAGCTTTCGCACCAGTAAGGGCGTGGGCTACTCTGCACATTTTGTTGGTAACTGCCTGATCGTGACGTCACTCAAATCCAAAGGAAAAGGTTTCCAGCATTGTGTGAAATATGATTTTCAGCCCAGGAAGGTAAGTGCAGCTCTGCTCTTCAGCCGCTCTCATAATGTCATCAGGTGAAGCTTGAATGAAACCACAGCTCTCAGTGCAGTGCTGATGTGAATAACAGAAAGGTGGAAAAAATAACACAAGTCAAAGTGTAGAGTCCTTTAGGTGTGACGCACTCTAGCAGTGAATATGTCAATATTGGCACAGGTGTGCTCTGCCAGAGTCCCTGTGACTGCTTCATCTGACCTGCTGGGTTCAGTTGTTCAGAAGAAGCTGCTCAGATGTGTAGTTGTCTAGGATTTAACCCCGTCTGATACTGTTACCTGAATGACTGACAACCGTAAACACATTATAATGAATAATAGTCAGAAAATAATCAGAAAACTAAACGTCACCATGGGCTGTTATTAGTGCTACTACGTTGAATGTCTTTACATTTACCTGGGCCCCCCTTCCAGAAACAGTTTAGTGAAAGGTTAGTTAACTTCTCCTCTTCTTTAGAATTACAATCAGAAATAATGTTTTTGCCAAAACGTATGTGAAACATTTCCAACCTTACCAGTAAGACAGCTATCGATTCCTGCTGCCACCGCTCAGCTCCTGAGAAACACAACAACAAAGTTGTCTATTGATTTCAGAGTTTGAGTGCCATCTGATTGCTCTCAGGTCGGTTTGCCTTCGCCCCCTCATGTCTTTCAAATATCCCTCCCACCTGCGCATGTCTGTAATTCGGTTGGACCCCTCATGGCATTGCTTTTTTGATTAAAAGGATAAACTAACAGAGGGCACATGGACACATCATCGCTATCAAATCAGCCTCTGAATCATTGCTTTGTTTGGAATCGCTTTATTCTGTGAGCATCAACAGGATCAGGTTTCTTTTTGTTAAAAAAACAAGGTAACAGTGACCCAGCAGGCATTACTATATTGTGAAACAAACAATTTACACCAGCTTTAGACCTTTGTAAAAAATATAAAAAAGTAATTGAATCCCCCCCCCCCCTCCTCTCCCCAGTGGTACATGATCAGTGTAGTTCACATCTACAGCCGATGGAGGAACAGTGAAATACGCTGCTACGTCAATGGACAGCTAGTCTCTTATGGAGACATGGCGTGGCACGTTAACACCAATGATGTAAGTACGGACTGAAAAATCTCTCCAGTGTGTGGTATCAGACTATTAGACATCAGCCTGAATGTGAATATCACCTGTGAATGAACTTTCTCTTTTGGTGACATTCATTCTATATAAAACTTTTTCATTTTTGTAATGTTCACTTCTTCATACTTTACTTGTTGCACTGGAAATGGAGAAGCTCTCCAATCCTGTTCTACAAGGATTGTAAAATGACAATAATGGCATTCTATTCTATTATACAAAGTAAAATATAGAGTAGTTACAAAAGGTAAAAAAATACAATGAGCTAAATACATCAAAATGGATAGAATAAATAATTGGATAGAAACATGCACATCTTAGCTAGATATAGGGTAAATATGTATCTACAAACACTGTGTTATACAATAAGATTCTGAACATCACCCCAGAATGTCAGACACAACGGTGGTCATCCACATTACTGAGGCTACAAATCCCAAATGGGTTTTGTGTTTCTTTATTGTTTGTGACTTTCTAAGCTCTGCATGTTTTCTTTCCATCTCATAGTATGAAATCTCTGCTCCCTCTTCCAGAGTTATGATAAGTGCTTCCTCGGGTCCTCAGAGACGGCGGACGCTAACAGAGTGTTCTGTGGGCAGCTCGGAGCTGTTTCTGTGTTCAGTGAAGCCCTCAATCCTTCGCAGATCTTTGCAATTCATCAGCTGGGTCCAGGCTATAAGGTAGGACCTAGATGGGGGCCACATTAGAGTACGTCAAAGCAGCCTGCATAACCTATCCCTCTGTGAAATCAGTGTTTGGTGGCTGCAGCTCCTCGCTCCTCGTGTCTCCATTTGGGGACCACCACCTTTTTGCTCACAGATAAACAGCTGCTTAAATAACACTCTGCTCTAGAAGAATGGGGCAGCACTCTGAGGCGAGCAGCAGGTACTCGGGGGGGGATAGACCCTCGAGCTGACTTGTATCAGCTGCTCCAGACGTTAGCACTCCTGCAGTCGTCTTGGCAAAGGTTGTGAACCCAGAAGAAGGCTGACCTACCACCAGAGGACTCCTCCAAAAGAGGATTCAGCAGCAAATTCTTATCTTATGGTGACAAAGCATTCAATTTGCATTTTTCTTTTTTATTCAAGCAGTTTTTTACTCTGCACTGAAAGGGAGAGGAAGGGACACAATCGGCTCTGAACCGGTTTGTTCTCCATCTGCCTGATGATGATTCCAGACTTTTCTCCTTAGATGCACATCTACAAGTATCGCAGCGTAAATACGAGAGAATAGAGATAGGAGCATTGGCTGTGGAGGTATTTACGCACTGGACGTAGGTCCTGACTGATCTTCACGGTTTAAACTGACAGAGATCAATGCTGACCTGTAGATCAGTTAAAAATATGCAGAACATGTTAAAATCAGTGTTCATCTCCGTCATTCAGTGATGAAAATTCTAAAATATCAAGATTTCCAAGGGAAGTCTGGTGCGTTTCAGCATTGCAGGAAGCTTTGTACATGTACGCTATGTCAGACTTAATTTGAACAGAACTGTTTCCATCCCCATTTTGTGAATCAACATTTTTTGAATCCACCAAAACCTGGAAGTTTAGTTTTGAATGTTGACGCTCCCATCATCATTTTCCGATGCGATACCTATACAGTCATGGAAAAAATATTAGACCACCGACCCAGACGCATGGCTGCAGTCATCAGAAACAATGGTTATCTGACCAAGGACCAACTGCAGTGTGTATCATGTGACTAACAGACAGACAGTTTTAGTCCGTGCAGTTCCACTGCCAATGATGGAAGAAACAAAGTGATGTTGGTTATTCTCAAGAAAACCATAGAAAATTTTCCATTAATTTTTGCCATTATTATGCTTCTCCAAACAAATGTACCTTTAGTGGGACCAGGTATTAAAATGAACAAGAAATTGAAGAAAACAATTGGTCTAATGATATTTTCCATGACTGTAGATGCGCATCTAAAAAGGCTGATGAAGTCTGTATTTTTCATGGAAAGACACATGATTTATATTTCGTTGAATGTGCGTTTCCCAATGATTTGAATCAGTTTTGGATGGAAACATGGCTGGTGACTTTTTAAACTCGTCTTTGCTGGTTTCTCAGATGTTTGTGTTTCATTCTGGGACTGGGGACTCTCTGCCCCCGACACACACAAATGTAATTGTGGTTCCAGTCCTTCTAACAGCAATGGAGCAATGCTTCAGGTTAATCGAGAAAAGAACAAAAGATGGAGCGCGTCCCAGAGAGACAATTACCTGCAGCTGATGAAGCTGTGAATGGTGCAGGCAGCGGCGTGGAGGGAGGGGACGCAGGTCAGGACGTTGCCAGGCTTGGCGGTTGTGCAATCCAGCAGACGTGAGAAGCTTGTTGGTTTTAATTGAGTGCTGCTGCAGTGACAGCGGCAGATATCAGTGTGTTCTCAGGATTTTCTGTTCAGCTGGCCTCCGAAGATGAAGCAGAAAAAAAGAAGTCACAGTATTTTTTCTTTCATGTTCTCGGGTCTTTTCGTTCGCACGCATCATGTTTGACAAGGTCCCACTCACTCACATATTATGTATCAACTCTGTGGTTTGAAGACATTTTTGCTGCCCAGGGTTCCAGTTTCTGCTGCATACAAGGATTCATGGCCGCAAATCTGACAGACCAGTTAGCTGAATCTGTTCCTGGGGCTCTTTTCAAATTGCTCCATGTGAAATTGCTCTCTGAAACTAGATGAACTTCTGACTGTTTCACTTAAACTTCCAACACTTCTACCCCACTTTCCCATTTCTGTGACTAGCTTGCTGAAAAATGGGTATTTTATCTCAAAGTCTCTTGTAGCTCTTATGTAGTCTAGATCTAGGTTTCTAAACCCACTGTCCTGAGTGTTGAGATGTCACCCTGCTCCACCTCTGGGTTCAAACCAACAGCTGCAGAGATTCACTTGTGGTTCCGGCCACATCGAACCATCATTCTGGGCCCAAATATGTGTCATTTTGACACATACATACACACACATGGTCACATCAGGTAAGTTCACGATATAGTGACTTCCTGTTCTGTCTGGTGTGTCTGTCAGACATTTCCTGCTCCGGACAAAGGCAGGACAAGTATAGAAATGTTCCGTAAATCTTCCTCAGGACTGAGCCTCCATCAGTTCTTCAGTGAGGTGAATACTTGTGACGTTTAATTTCCTCTTTGTTTGTTGAATCTCTTCTGGCTGACCTGGAATACTGCAGCGTGTGTTCACAATCCCACCTGTTTTTCGACGATGTGCAGGATAAAAATACATGCGGAGGTGGAAGAGAAAAAGGATATCTGCACAGTGAACTGTAAAAATGTAGTGTCTTACTATATCAGTGTTGATTTCCGGCTATAATCTCTTGATGTGTTTAGGTTGGATAACTTCTTACCGCTTTCACTTGCGTCACAAGCCGTGTCCCACTGACAGATCCTGTGCATTAGTCATTGCTCCAGCGAGTCAGAACAATTAAAGCATCACATTATGTTGTTTTTTTTCCTCATGGTGCACCCTGGTTATTTCTGTCTTTGCCTCCATCGTCAACGTTCTGCATAAGGAGAGATTAGCCTATTGAGTTTGTGCCAGTGCGTCTCCACTGTATGCACCGCTGGCTCCTGCAGAGGAGACTGAGGAGCTGAGCAATCCTGGTCCTCGCTGGTCAGGAAAGATAAGTGTTATCTCCTCCCAACACCCATAATCTGATGTCAGAAAATCACACGACAAGCTCACCAATATAAAAAGTCACCTGCTTAAACCGTCTGCCTCTCAAGATATCTATAGAGTGAAAGAATATTAGCATATTGTTCATCTTTATCTACAAGTGTGTATGAGGATGAGATGTGTGTCTGGAGAAAAAGGAATGACAAAGTCTTTGCAGGTATAGAAACGAACATCTGGTTACTAGAGTAGAGCTGTACACGTTTACTTCATATACTTTTACAACTATTTTTGTAATAATGCGATCTGCAGTAATGTAGTTCCTGCGAAACATTTACTGATGTTCCAACACTCTACTGCAGTTGTGAGCTTCAGGAAATGACTAAAAGATTGAGATCAGATCGGAGATCAAGCTGCCGAAATTTGTTTCATCAAGGTGAAATGCACAGATAACTGCAGGGAACTCAGTGGTCTGATCTTGTTGCCTCAGAGCACAGGGGCACATAGGACCAGTGGGGGGTAGACCCAGAACACCTCAGAAGAAGAGGAAGAAGAGTTGAAGAAGAGTTATCTCTTTCCAGAAAGAGATACTAGATGTGTTTTAATAGTGTAAAGGCACCTGCAGAAGCAGGACATTCAGGATATGACAAATTCCGATCAAAGGTAAGATATTTTGGTGCACTATCAAAACAAAAACATTGTGGGGAAACAACCGCATGACCAAATTCTAACAGCTCCATCTGATTTTAGAATAAATAAACAGACAAATAAATAACACATTTTATTTATAAGCGCTTTCCCCAGTACTCAGTCACTTTGTGGGAGACAGTTAAAATGAACAAGACAGCAAGAATAATACATTGGACTACACACAAGAAAAAGTAAATTAGCAAAAAATAAAAAAATGAATAAATGGAATATTAATAATGGAATGATCTGCAATGTCATAATACCAGGTAGATCAGTGTAAATAAATGAATAACTGGAAAATCTTTCAGAGCTCAGACCTCCACCAAGCAGCTCATTTCCACCCATGTTGTGATTACCACCCTATATTACCCTCCTCCATTCACTCTCTCCTCTAATAAGTTCTTTGATCATCAAAACATGACTTTGTCACTAATAGTCAAATAATCAACATTGGTAATCCTGTTACACAAATGCTCTCTGTGCTCTATATTTTTCTTTTTATTCTTAATTTTTCTTTTTTTATTTCAATAGTAAAACAAAAATCAAACCTCCGTCCCTGGGAGGGCTCAAACCCCAAACCTTTGGGTTGCTGAGGTTAATTAGTCACCGTACATTCCGTACAGTAGGTGTGAATGTGAGTCTGAATGGTCATCTGTTGGTAGCTGTGGATTAGCTCCAGCACAACCGTGACCTGGAACTGGAGCAAGCGGATGATCATTTCCTGAAAATCATAATCATAAACACCGGCAAAAAGAAAACCTCCTTGGCAGAGGTAAAAAAAATAAACTTCAGAGATTATGTTGTGTCATGAAGGAACTGTGAATGAATCCTTTCCTGCACCTTGTCGAGCAGACAAGCATTTGTCTGAGCAGGCCTCACAGGTAAACCCCTGGTCAACGATGGCCTCCTGCAGCAGGAGACGGAGGAGGCAGCTGTGCACTAATTCTTTTGTATGTCTGACTGGAATGATGTTGGTCATGGAGCCTGGGTTTGTTCGCCATAACCCACAAGATCATTATTTTAAGGCAGCTCACGCTTGAAGCACCGGGCACTGGAGCTTGTTATTTCTTGTCACTTGGGTCTCATGAGCAGTAACTTTTGAAGGATGAGAGAGACTCCATGATGAGATTGCATGCTGGCTTCTGTTTCAACTTGATCATGGATACCTCTTGTGCTCTTTTATCATCTGACTGGAAGATGATGTGCCATTAAACCGGGTTCAGCCCTCTTGCTTTCAGGAGCTGCCATCTAAAACATTAAAATAATGCTGCTGTTTACAAAAATTCAAAAATAAGGGCAAAAAAAAGAGAGAAAACTCGACTTTGGTTTTAAAACAACTGAATTTTTTATGTGTTTTGATCAAATCTTTTTGAAAAATATTTGAATCAGCCTGTACTGAACCACAGTTTCTTGATTGTATATTTGTCTCCTAGGTTACAGCGGTGATGTGCCTGTTTACTCCCTGTTTACTCTTTTCTCCTTTCAGTAACTGTCTCTATTGTCTTCTCATCACCGGCAGGATTTCCCCCATCATTAATAGTTCAGCTGGAGTGTGTTTCATTTATTCTGCACTGGATGTTTAATTCAGTCATCTTCCTTTTTTATTTTAACAAAGCCATCAGAAAATCCTGTTAGACTAAGTTATGAAGTTGAGGTTCAACTTGAAGTTTGGGCACGTCGCTGACAGATTCACTGAAGTTCTGGGTTTGAACCTGTGGAAATCACACAGTTTGAGTTTGAGAGGTTAAGTTGTGTGAGTGTGAATGGTTGTTGTTTGTGTCAGCCCCGAGTGGTGACAGGTTCAGGATGAATTAATGGTGTGTGTAATATTTGATTAAAGGCTCAGTGGCGTCTTAAGTCAAGGAGTCGTGAGTCTGTCAGTTTGATGACTATAATTTGAAGAGAATCACAAACTTTGCAAGTGATGGATGGAGATGGACAATTTGACTTCATTTGGTCAATTTTGGTCTGTCGTTTGTCTTTTAAACCCCCTACACTACAGCTTAACCGCACAAAGTACGTGTATTTCCACTAACCCTAAAAACTTGACAGCAAACAACATAATATTTTGAAACACCTCCACCAAAAAAAGTTCATTAAATGTCCATGATTATATTTACAAATAACCCTTTTGTTCTCTTTTCTTCTTCAATAAGTTCTGTTTTGTTCTAAATACCAAAAGAAAAAGCAGTCTAAACTATCAGAAATGTAATTCCACTCAAAGCAAAAAAGACAAAAGTGTCTCTACTCTTGTGATTGTTTCAGTGTCTGGCCTTTCAGGTTTTGGATTCCTCAGTGTTCATTGTGTTCCTGTTTCCCATTGTTCCCGTCGACCCTGTTTTCCTCTGGCTGTTATTGCTTTCTCCTCGTCTCTGTTCGGGTGTGTCTATGTCCTGGTGCAACCTGCTTTGCTCAATTAGTATCTGTTTCACTTCTCCTCAGTTGCGCTGTTTTTTAACCAACTAACTTTACACCTGCTGTCACCCTCACATCTGAAACCTTTGCCTTCATTAAATAAGTGCATCTGCAGAATTTATAAAAAAAGACATTTCTGGTCTTCCCTCCACTTAACATGCTCACTGTGACACAGAATGAAGCCGTCGCAAGCACATTCACTGTTTTGCCCAAGGATCAATCTCGTAACCTTGAAATTCCCAAACGACCCTCTGTAACTCCTGAGCCTCAGCTGCCCCTGATCTTAATGTGCACTACATAAAAGTCTGCTTTCATTGCAGCATTTTTATCTGCAGGGGATTCCGCCAGTGACTGTCCTTGGCTCAGAAATTGCTGCCTGTAGTAAACGGCTTGGTTAGACGATGCAGGTAAACAATCAGCTGGAAGCAAACTTTGATCCCAGCAGCCCCCTCTTCTTTTAATCACTGTCGAGGCTCAGGAGGGGACGGATCCAGTTATTACATGAAAAATAAAACAGAGGAAACTGAGGAATTATATTCACCTATATAGCCAGGATAATTTCCTGTCTGTGGTTCGTTACAAGGGTTACACGTCCTGAATGCCACCAAGCAGACAAGATGATGCAGGTTGCTGCTGCTCTGCTTTAGTGTTCTCATTGTCCATCGTCATGATCCTTCCGTCCATCCCATGGAGAGGGATCGTTCCTGTTTTTGTTCCTTCTGCTGATGGAGATGCTAAGGACAGACGGTGTTGTGATGTGCAGACTCCATAGTGGCAATTGTAATTTGTGACGTTGGGCTTTACAAATAAAATAGTAGAATAGACTAGTTGAATCCTGTATTGATTGGAAATGACATCTCGCTTCAACCTACAGCAACATAATTACTGTCCTCGTCCTCACACAATTAGTTCTTTGCTTCTAAACAGTCCCAATATTGGTGTGTGTTGCTAAAAAAAACATTTAAGCTACTGCTTTTCAGATCTTGGAAAATAGTGTCATATCAAAACAAATATTGCAATTACAAATATACTGTATGTATACAAATCTGAAACTGTCAGTTTAACCACATGTATCAGACATACAGGGGAATCGAGAGGCTGATTCTCTCTTCCTATGGTGACAAAATAAAAAAGACAAGACATTCCTAACACAAACGTAGACAATATACATGCACAACAGAAGGAAAAAAAAAGAATAAAAATAAAATAAAATGAAATATATGTAGCAGCAGAAGTTTTCTGTACATGTTATGTTTTAGAATGTACACAGAGTGGATAAATATATATTATTATGGGGGGGGTGATATGGGAGACTGTGAGTGAGGGTGAGATGAGGAAGTCAGCTTCAGTCAATGCATTTCTGTCATAATGAGACCATTTGTCAGGGTCTAAAAATAACATGCTGACCTCTAGAAGTCAGTGGTTGCCAGTTAAAAGAAAAAAGTCTCTTTCCGTGAGTTGATCTTCATTGACATTTAAAGATGAAACTGCTCATGCAGGAAGGAACTTGGTGTCACTCTAACATCTCCCTCTTTCCCGTTTCATCTCTCTCCTCCCCAGAGCACCTTTAAGTTCAAGTCAGAGAGTGACATCCACTTAGCAGAACATCACAAGCAGGTGCTGTACGACAGCAAACTGGCCAGCTCCATCGCCTTCACGTATAACGCCAAGGCCACCGATGCACAGTTGTGCCTGGAGTCCTCGCCGAAAGAAAATGCCTCCATCTTCGTGCACTCACCTCACGCCCTCATGCTGCAGGTCAGTGTGTCAGAGGACAACAGCTCTGACTCGGTGCACACAAGCCCTAAATATGGATTAACTGCTGTTTCCTCAGGATGTGAAAGCCACAGTGACTCACTCCATCCACCGCGCCATCCACTCCATCGGGGGCATCCAGGTTCTCTTCCCCCTCTTTGCTCAGCTGGATTGTCATCAGTCACATGACAGCCAGGTGGAGACCACAGTGTGGTAAGACGACGACGTACAGTTACAGGACCACTGTGTACGCTGGGTACTTTGTTAAAGCAGGGATGTAGATTGAATGATTGAATATAGGCTCATTGGTTGGGCTCTGATTTGGTTTTTAATATGACTGATTTCAATGCACAGTGGTCACTTCAGTGAATGGCTGCTATGTTAAAGAACACACTAGACAATAACAATATATATAAATAACAATTTTATTTATTTTATTTTATTAATTTAATTTAATTTTTTATTTTGTTATTATTCATTTCAGTTTATTAAATTAAAAAAAGTCCATTAAACTAGTCAAAAAAAATAGTAAGATATTTAAATATTATAATTCATGATATTATAGTTAATGTATGAGAAGAACAGCTATGTCACTGTGACACAATTGACAAGATCAGAGATTAACACACAAACACACACACACACACACACACACACACACACACACACACACACACACACACACACACACACACAGAGTTCAGGATCCCGGCAAGAGAAAAGGACATAGTGGGAGAATTGCATTTCTGCTCATGAAAAATTGTGAATTAAAATGTGGCTGCCTCAAAGAAGAAACCTCATGCTGGCAAATTTGTTTGCACTGCTCTGCTCTGCCGTTGATTCGGTTAGCAGCTTTGTGTGCGTTGTGTGAGAAAAGGGAAGGGAAAGGATCAAACGCACACAACACAGACATCTTGGCGATGAAGTTCTGACATCCAGAACAGAGTACGGTAACTGGTGAAATAACCAGTGCTTTTCTTCATCACGTCTGTAGAGTGGTACCAGTGTATCTGTAATAAATCATACCTACGCAAGCGTCAGCCGCGGTCAAGCTCAGTCCAGTTTTAATTATTTTTTCATCTCACTGGTTCTCAGCTCCTCTCCTCTCCTCCCCTTCATTCTGAGCAGCCTGGTCCAAAGCTCTCCCTCTGAGCTCTGCAGGGAGATGGAGCTCGCCTCTGATTGGGTGTTAGTTCAATGGCTGCGGTCTGAAGGGCTACGCACAGGAGCGGCCACACAGCCGCCCGAAGCTCCACGTCTCTATAGTGTCCTCTCATCTCTGCCGTCTCTCTCTCCCTCGCTGGCATGTAGAGGGTTGGACTCGCAGTTTGCCGCTTTGCTTTGCTTTCTGGCTCTGAAAGCTTCTTTAACTATTAACCCTCAACCATGCCTGGGGGCCGTGTATGGAGGACTAAAAGTGGCAAAATTAATGAAATAAATACATCATTAAATAATGATTTAAATGTGTCATTAATTCATTAAAATACGAATTCATTTTATGTAAAAATGTATATTATTTTTCACTAATTCATTATTTCATGGTCCTGTGTTGTATGTCGATTAAAAGTGACAAAATTAAAGAAGGAATAGTGATGAAAAATGAAAAAGTATTACCTTCATCCTCAGTCAGTGCTGCTCAGCCAAACAGGACGTTCTTGTGCTTGTGGTTTGATATCCAAGATCACACAGTTGCTCTTCATCCGCATGGAGGAAATGCCAGCACGCTTGGTGACATCAGATAATATGACTTTGTATGCATGTAGTGTACATGCAGGCCTGCATCTCTGGACAAGGCTGCACTGAAGTGATTGTGGCTTCGTTACTGTTGTGCTCGAGCGGATTGCCGCCAGAGGAAGGGAGGGAAAGCTGATTAAGAAGCATCACCAAGCATCACTGTCTCTCGGCCAAAGACCAAAAATGCAGCATGAAAGAAGAAAAAAAAAAGCACCTTCAGCGGACCTATCCTGCCACCTAACAGACAAGCACAGATATATTTTTATGTGCACACACACACACATCTCTTTCCTTTTGAGACCGTTCTGTCTCCTGGGGAGCTTTTTTTCTTCTGAATTGACGGGAGAGAGGTGAGCTGAAATTCCAGATGATTGATGGGATCCTCTGAAAATAACCCCTTTCTCCTCTGCTTATGGAGTTCACAGAAAACTCTTCCCCCATCACACGCAGGTTTCTGAAGGGCCACAGCTCATAAATGGCTGTTTTATTCCTGTGAGATTATATGTCTCCTTCTTTTGCAGCGCCACTCTCTTGGCCTTTCTGGTCGAGCTTCTCAAGAGCTCTGTGGCCATGCAGGAGCAGATGCTGGGGGGAAAAGGCTTTTTGGTGATTGGATATCTGTTGGAGAAGGTAACTATATGAAATCACTTGCATAATCTACATGTTGTATGCTCTGGATGGAATGGGTTACAAAACAGACTTCAGTATGTTGTATCTGAACCAATGGTTGGAGATATGCTGACTCACAAAGTCTTCATTTATTTTGTCTTTGAACAGTGATCTGAAATTCAATATGTCAAACTAATTCTTCCTCGGAATAAAGAACGTGTCATGATATGCTGGAGCTCATGATTCTATCTGGTCTATTAAGGCTTTGAAATGGAACTCTTCTAGTTTTATTTAAGTTTTAAATGTTGGAAGTGATGAAAATGACTCATGCAAGAATCAAAGAGGGAAAAGTTCACGGTTATAGTTTTAAATTAAGATGAAAGAGCCGGCAGATAATGTGTTTAAAATGTAGCTGGAAGCAGAATGTCAAACAAAATTAAAAAGACATCAACAAAGACACCAGAGAACAAGGAGACACCTTCTGTAAAGTGAATCGTGATCGTGACACTGACGCCGAGGTCGAGACACGTCTCAAACTCGTGTCAGACAGTTCAGCAGATACTTAGTTTGTGAAGCATGGCTCCAATATTTACCTCTACGACATTTCAGGCATTGAAATCACATTAAAAGTCCAGACAGGATCATGTTTTTTTTCTGCAAGTCTGGGATTTCTGAGACGAAACGACAAAAAGCACCTGCCTCTGAAACTTGTTTTCGCCTGCCCACTTTGAAGGTTCCCTGTGTGAACTCTCCACGCTCTCTCACCCGTCGGATCCTCCATCGATTGTAGCAGAAACCTGAATGTGTGTTTTACCTGAAACGACCACAAAACTCTTTTCTCCTCTGACCTGCTTCAGTTTCACTCTGTCCACATCAGTGTTTATTTACCCATCATGCATTGCACATCCAGCAGCTTGCGCGTGCCCCGGAGGTTTGGCTCTATTGGAGGAATAACTCTACTTTGCTGCTCAGTGGCTCGTCTGCCCTCAGGCATCAGCGGCTGGTAACTAAGAGCCAGAGTCACCTGAGAAGTTTTATTTTTTATTATTATTATTTTCTTCCTGCCCGGATCCCGCTGCCAAGTTTCACACTTCCACATATCGCACCATCTGTTCACGATCTGTTTATGCCACACCCTCCCTTCTCCTGTGCTGTAATTTTTCTCTCTCTCCCGCCCTTATCAACTCCCCACCTGGGCAGAGAACAGCTGCCACACCGGGGCCGTAACCTGACTTTTTTTTTTTTGTGCAAAGTTAAGCATTTAAAGGTTTGAGTCTCCGAGCTACTGTGTCTCTACTTCAGACTCAGTAGTGTCAAAATGTATTTGACAACTAGAAAATCACCGACCTCCACCATTCAGCTCTTTTCCACCTATACTCTGATTTCCACCCGATATTATCCTCCTCCATTCATTTTATCTCCTCTAATAAATTCATTGATCATCGGAACATGTCTTTGTCAGTAATAGTCTGGTTATTTTTTCTTTTTTTCATTGTTTTTCATTTGTTTGCATTCATGGAAATATTACTGTACCTGCACAGTGACGTATTTTTTAACGTAGGTTTCTTAAAAGGAGCATTGCACATCTTTGTGTAAGAGAGGGTGCCAGCTACCGGCATTTGTCACAAAGCAATGTTTCCTTTTTTTTCTCCATAGCTGTTAACAAATGCTTCTGCTTCGTATTCAGCATTGAATTTGTTAGCGTGTCGTTCTTTTCCACAAATGCAAAGAGCGATTTTAAAAGAGTTACCGCAAGGTCATCTCGTAACGCTGCAGACAGGGTACAAACACACATACACTCACAACAATATTAATTTGGCCTTTTCAGCGTTGGTGTAAAGAAAGCGACTTTGTGCTTCCTCCTGCAGTCGTCACGTGCGCACATCACCAGGGCCGTGCTGGAGCAGTTCCTTTCCTTTGCTAAATATCTGGACGGCCTGGGACATGGGGCGCCACTGCTCAAACAGCTGTGCGACCACATCCTGTTCAATGCTGCCATCTGGATCCACACCCCTGCCAAGGTGAGCGGACTCATGTACTGTAACTCAGCCCAGCTCGGCCCATGTGAGCCGGCTGAGCTGGGTGTTTGTCAGGTGAAAACTTGATGTACTCTGTCATGGCGTCCGTAGAGATTGGTGGCTCAAACCTTTGTCACTGGACTGTGAAAGTGTCAGTGAAGTAAGTCATCATGATGTAGGCGTGAATCCACTCCTTCATCCTGCAACCCATTGATTCTTTCTTGCTGGGGTCCTTTGAAACTTTGAGCTCTTCATCAGCTCCGCTCACATTTACATACAGACATACATTTACTAACCAAACCACTGCCAAGTGTCTTCCAAGTTAAAAGGATTCTCTGTGGGCCTTTGAGGACATTCTGAGTCACATTTTTCTGCTGTTTTCTTAAATACATCATCAGTTAAACACAGGTGACTGGTGTGTTTTAAGTGCGGTGGTATACAGTACGTAATTACTAGGAGAAAAGACTTTTCTACTTTCATCACAACATAGTTTGGAGGAAACGTTCTTAGTTGATAAACAACATGTTCTGTGCTTTTACCTCATTCAGACTGACAACAAATAAGTCAGTACTGTGTGAACGAGTCGTTGAAATTGACTCAAAAGAGTTTGAGCGAGCGGCAGGTGGGATATCCGAGGTTAGGGGGGGCTTTCTGTTTGCCACCACGGACAACAGTTGGAGCTCAGCTTGTGTTGTATGATGCCACAAGCAAGTAAGCAAGTGTATAAAAAATACCCCGTCAAAAACTCCTGCAATAAGTGTTCTTGATAAATTTTGAAATGACAACTAAAACCTGAACAGCCCTGTCAAGGAGGCTTCGATGACAACACATATTTTTGGTTTCAAATATCTCCTCAGACTCTCCTTTTCAGTTAATTTAAGAACATTATCGCCAAAACAAGGGTTTGTAAGATTCACTGCACCTAAATGCTTCATGCTTTGTTGTCTCTTTCTGATATTCTGAACAACAAACAGCAATTTTGTTTTTTTAATGTACATTTCAAAGTTTCTTCCCCCTTTTCTCATGTAATGACCCATGAAGAAAGCCAGATGACGTATATCACAGAGGCTGAGCTTGTGTCGCGAATGCATTCGCCTCAGGAACGCTGCTGGTAGCACCAGGCCATGAATAAATATGAGGAGGCAATAAATTAAAAAAAAAGTGTCTTGAGGCTTGCCTGCAACAGACAGTCCTCTAAAATAGAGCACAGGGGAAGAGGGTGGAAACAAATGAGAGAAGCAGTAAGGTAATGAAGTGGGTTCGACCACTCTGTGATACGCCTCCACCGACGGCTGCACAGGCTCCTTCCCTCAGGAGATGCTACACAATCCATATTCCCTCTGTCCCTGTCTCCTCGCTGCGAGCAGCACGTCCAGCTGTGTAAATGATGGGAGCTTGTAACATGCATTTATTACAAGGACTTACCGACTGTGTCCTGGTAGACAAATACAATTTCATACTTGTGTGGTGCTGAGTTATGCCCATCGTTTCATTTCAGTAACCACAAACCATCCTCACCGCATTTTCACCTCCTGCACCGGCTCAAGCCGTTTATGACAAATGGGAAAAAGCCCTTGGTATTTAGTGCTTGAATGACTAGTGGTATTACGGATTCTTGTCTGGTCTGTTGCTAATTTCAGCGGACGTGCTAATCATTACTGAGCAGCGCCGAGCTGCAACAATTATAAAAATGACTAATACAGGGTCAGTGGCCACCACTGGCATAAAGCAGGATGGATAATGGGCTCAGCTGCTGCAATCCACCACAGTAAAACATATTAACGGTCTCCAAAGGTAAGGCTCAGGGGATTTGGCTGTCATTGCATATACTTAAAAAGTGCTTCTCCTCTGCAATTAATGACATGGATACAAATGTATGTGTTCTCACTCCAGATCCAGCTCTCTCTGTACACGTACCTCTCTGCTGAATTCATTGGCACGGCGACCATCTACAACACGATTCGACGCGTAGGCACGGTACTGCAGCTTATGTATATGCTCAAGTACTACTACTGGGCGGTCAACCCCGCAGACAGCAGCGGCATCACACCAAAGGGGCTTGGTAAGCACACTGCATATATTTTAAGTGTTCTTTTAAGTGTTTCTTGTGCAGGGGAAGGCTCCTCCAAGTGCCTCTCGGGGTTTGTGTGAAGGAAATAATTTTTTGTGAACTAATCGCAATCATTTTTGCACGGTCATATGCCCTGCTATTAACAACATGTCTGGTTCAAACAGTAGTGACACCACTCCCCCCAACACACACACACACACACACACAAATACATACACCTAAAATGACTCATCCCCACTTAGAAGAGCTTCCCTGTCGGCTGTTAGGACCCCGTGACTGTGAATGAGGCAGACGTGCCACATCAATATTGTCAATCCCACATGGTGCTGAGTGGTCTGTTCAGCCTGTGGAACGTGGGCCAGTGATACGTCTGGCAGCCTCACGCCATGACACAACAGCGGGCTGTGCTGAAATTCCATGTGTCCTTCAAGTGTCTTTTTTACCCCTCACTCTCATTTAGTGGAAATATCAGCGGCCTGGCACAGCGCTCCTTTTAAACAGACATCTCAGTACGACTTCCTGGAGGTTGAATCTTATATTCTAGTGAGTAATCGCCAGATGCAATACCTTTACAAAGTAATTAGTTACAGTTCCTAGCTGCTCACTGACTAATTAGTAACTGAATTATTCCCCCATAAAAGTAACCAGTCACAAGGGACAGTAACTATTGTGTTACTTTTGGAATTTTGATTTTCTTTCTGAACAGGTTGCAGGAATGCTTCCAGAAACGTGCCAGACTCCCCCTAGGAATATTGACATTTTCACTGAATGAAGGAGATGAATATGAATTCTAGCATGTTCTAGATATGTTTAACTGATCTATAGTTCAGCATTGATCTCTGTTGGTTTGAACCGTAGAAGGTTGCTCAGGGCTCACGTTAAGTGTGTAAATCCATCCACAGCCAATCAATATGTCCACAGTCTCCAGTATTCTAACTTACACTTCTGTTGATTTTCTAATTAATTTCTGTAACACACCTACCCTTACTGCTACCACAACTACCACCTATTCTCTCTCAGATTTATTAAATATAATTTGTGTCATACACTCAAATTTAAACTAATATGCTCTAAATAAACGTTATTACACAAAACAATTAAACTTTGTCCTCCCTGCTAACAGTAAATCACCACACTAGTCTCCATACACCCCACAATTTATGTCCTCTCTCCTCAGAAAACAGACTGTTCCTGTGAGCGAACGTCAGGCTGATCGCTGCCACAGATTCCAACAAGCACATTTGTTTTTCTGGAGCTTATGAATCCATAAAAGAAAACAAGCACACCTGTTTCATGCACCCTGTGCTCCCCGCAGAGGGCTCATATTTGGGTTGTATTTCCATGAGCGTCACGCTGTCGTGCCGTCGCAGTGTTTCACAGGGGAAAGTCTTACTACAGCTACCTGCAAACAACTCACATCTGACACTTCTCACAAGCATTCCCACTGACACAATCACTGCCATGGGAGGATTTCAAGTCCCCAAACGTGTTTCACTCTGTTCTACTTTGTCGATGGAAGGCGTCAAAAAGCAAGGAGCAGCAACTATTGAAATATCAGTTGTAATTTGGGAAACGTATTCCTGTTTCTGCAGCAGCAAGGACCGACAATCTGTTCGAGCTGCTGCTGATCCTAATTGATTTCCTCCTAATGGCGGTGGTGACCTTTACATTGAGGTTAGCTGGGGTAACATGGACGCACATATCTGTAAACAGGCCAGTCTACAGACGATGTCACAGTTCCTGTTTTTAATTTATTCCTTATCCGTTCTACTTAGTAGCTCTTTATCCCGTCTTATGCTGCATAAGCGAAGTGTACAAGTCTCAGTATGTGATGAAAGATATATTTAGGTCACGTTGTAGGATGATGGGTTTTAGAATGTTTAGCTTCTGCATCAGAGATATGTTTTCATTCATTGATATATGTTTTTCTAGATAAATGTTTGGATGTGTGTTTTAACTTGCTCCAAGGGAACACCACGAGACCAGCAAGCTGTCTTACTGGTTCATTGGTCGTTGCAGGTTGGAAAAATGTTAAAGTCATGCGCCGGGGTTTGTTGGTGCAGTTCATGTTTGACGTATTTTCTGCAGGAGTGTGTGTCGCTGTCACTACTAGACAGATGAATACAATGGAATTGTATTGTGACCAGTTGGGACAAAGACCAATTGGAGTTTTGGCCAAGATTCTTATATCATCGATATATGAGGACGTTTTTTGCTAAATGAAGCTTCTTTTTTATTAGACTCAGCCAGAAGTGTGGTGCTGGACGTTCTCAGAATCCCTGAGAGAGTCTTATGGGTAGAGATATTTGGGAGGACGATGTATCAAAAAAAGGATTGTCTCTCTCCTCTCGGTCATTTTCAGAGTTTGGTTCCATTTATCTTCCATTTATTTGGCAGGTTTGTCATTCCGAACTGAAAAATGACCAAATAAAGACGCGTATAAAGTGGGAGAGAGTCAAGCGGATAATGAAGTGTTCAGGTATAACGCACAGAGAGGACGTTTAAAAGAGAGCTCTGCCACCTTCTCACTTTGTTTCGGAAAGTGATGTGTCTTTTTTTCTCCTTCATAGGAAGTGTTAGCAAATTAAAGCCATTAATCATTTGGTTATGTACCAAATCACGGCCGACACTCAGACAGATGTTCGCACCTCAGCTTCTCTCCGTCCGTGACATGTAACCTCAGTACAACACATAATCTGTCCCAATCAATATCATTCTCCTTTTGTCTGCATCTCTGCGCTGTCTCGCTGGCACTTAATAATGAGTAATGGAAGGCTGCTTACCTAAGTCACCTCGTTCACTTCTCGTCGGTTCAGCCTCGTTGCATGTTTGCAGGAGAAATCAGCACAGACATGTGGAGGTGCGTGTGAGGGACGAGTCTGAAAACAGATGTGATGTGAGCAAGGTCACGACGAACCACATGCTCCAATCATTTAAAGTCAAAACTTTGTCACTAAGAATGAAGAGTTGGATAGGAACAGTTGTCTGACCCATGATTTCTAATGTATGAATTAATTTTATTTCATTTTTACAATTGATTATTGAACAACTACACCACTGAACCACAGAGTAGCAATATACAGTAGAATGGCTATTATATATTATATTATATTATATTATATTATATTATATTATATTATATTATATTATATTATATTATATTATATTTCTGTACAGTATATTCTGACACATAGTTTCATTGTACCTGTGTGCAATGAAAAATAAAACAATTCTGACCTGGAATCGTATTATTTCAACAATGCTTTTACATTATTATATTAGAAATGTATTCTTTCTCAGTTTTAAATAGGTATTACCCTGGCGTGTGTTTTTAAAGCACTTCAACAGTACAAATTTGTTGTTTTCATAGGAATTATTTGGACGCTACTGCTGCATGCTGTGGCTGCCGTCATGCATCATACGTAATGCGTTGATCACATGGGCATAAATCATTTTCATAAACTCTTTCTCCTTCTGCCCTTGAGATACAGGAAGCAAAGTAATCTGCGATTGAGAAACAAGAGATGTGCAGAGGCACTGAGTATAATTGCTTGTGAATAAAGTGGAAGCTGTGGCTGCTGTAACAATGTTCTTATCATCCCCTCTATGTCGGCCTGTGTCCCTGTGCTGGGTTTTCCCTTCTCACTCTATTAATCAGTGTTAGGATGCGGTGATACTTACCGTCCTCTTGCATCCTCCGGGAGCCTGCTCATTGATTACTGACTGACTGTTTGTTGGCGCAGCGGGATGGTCGGGTGTCAGTGGCTGCTTTATCTGTCATACATGAACATGTATCCAGCCAAGGCAGGCAGAGGTTGGAGTTTATCAGAGAGGGGAAGATAGACATTAGAGCTAATTTTCACTGAAAGGCCTTTGCAGTTGTACTTGGCCCTGCGTTGAATAGCTCTCCAAAGGCAAATGAGTCTGTCAGTGTGTTCCACCTGACTGCACAGGATGAATAAGAAATGAATATGTGACAAAGCTGCCAGGTTTCACTGCCAAAATGAAGGAGACTGGATGTAGAACACACCGAGTCCTGCTAATCCTGCAGGGATTTATGTTCACAGGTGGTAACGTTCACGCGGCTCTGTTTTATACGTCTCAATAGCTTTATGTTGTATTGATCAACCTGTTGCTGAAGCCATTCGTTTTGTGATACAGCGTTTCCTACAGTTTGTCAGTAGGAGGCAGAGGAAGGCAAGTTAGTAAACACGGATTATTTTCATACGTTTCAAGTGAGACCTTGTCTGAGCTGCAGACAGGAAGTTGCAAAAGGAACGCCTCCTTTACCTCGTATATCCGACTAGCTGTCAGTATAAAATGTGTTTTTGTTGCTCTTGTCTGTTGTCTGTCCATTTCAATGACTTGTACACACAGAAGCCCTTTACTGGCTGCCAATGGGTTTGCTGTTATGTTGCAGTTGTGAGTATATACAATATATTTAACTGTGAATAATATAACACAAAGAAATACCTAGAAAGAAAACACTAATGAGGTGAAATCAGAGCAGTAGGTTCAGCCATATAAATACATTTTAAAAATAGTCTTTTCTTGCATTAGCTTATGGCTGGTTATTAATTATATGATTAGTGCACCATTGTTTCCATTCCCATTTACTCAGTGCAGTCAAAAACATCACAACCACCACAAACCCTCCCAGAACAGATAACAACTCAACCCAATGCAGAAAACACACTGAATATATGTGAACCCCTCTCCTAACACACAACTCTCATTCCCTCAGTGGTACAAAGAAAACACAGAGTAAACTGCATCTGAGCATTGCCAGTGAGAACCATCTGTAATAAAAACGGATATAGAGTCCTCAAACATCTATGAGATGTTGTAGAATTATGTCAGTATATTTGTCTACATTTGGTCCAATGAATGCAGGACATGAGAGTCATCCTCTCACACAGTGTTATTATAAAGGAAAATCCCACCGAAAATGGAACTCAGAGGAGTCGGGACAGATCGTGACGCTGCAGCTCATGTTCTGGTCAAAAGGTTTGATCTGTCCCAAGCTCTCTGCTGCCACCTACTGGCTACATTTACCAAGTGCGGCCCACAGACTCTGCATCAGTGCACAAACATGGCAGTGAACCATCTGTATGATCCTAATAACGTTAAACATCGTGTTCTGATGATGATTGTGAGCCTGTTACAGGATATTAGTGCTTTCTGTTCAATGTAACATGGAAGGGAGGGGTTTACTTCAGGACGTCAACCTAACGTGATGCTGTGTGAAGTTTTAATGAGCTGTTGGTGACTGGTGTGACGTGTTGGTGTGACCGCAGCAGCATCAATCAACCAGTCAATCAGTCAATCAAGCACAAATGCAACGGGTCAAATAAAGCACCCCAAGGCACCCAAGAACACACACACACACACACACACTCACACAGCCATCTGTATAGATTGTGATGTGTATGCGTGTCTGTATAAACACATCACTTATGTATCTCAGAAGAAAGGTAACTGAAGCACCATCTTACCATCAGCAATTTAACAGTGAGGAAAGACCACAGTCTGGATTGATTCAATAAATAAATACAGTCCATGCATGCTAGTAACAGCAAGAGTGATAATTAAAATAAATGTTGAAATAAATTGAAACCAAGTAAAATATATGAATCAAAGGATAACAGGATAATGATGGAAAACAACAAATAAAATCACACTGTCACACTGATGCTTGATGCAACACAAAGGTATAAAACTGCAGAAAGTAAACCTGGATGATATTTGATTTCTCCTGTTTAATTGCTCCTCTCCCTCCCTCCCTCCCCAACCACAGATGGACCACGGCCAACCCAAAAAGAAATAATCTCTTTACGGGGGTTTATGCTGCTCTTCCTAAAGCAGCTCATCCTGAAGGTACATCCCGCCAGTCTCCACACCTCACAGCACTGCATGCTGCTTGACTTTGAGCTGCGCTAAGCTGCAATTAAGAGTCAGCTCCTGCTGGTTTCCTGCTTGATAATGTCATTGCTATTTATTTATTTATTGTGTCAAAAGACTGTGATTAGAAGCATGAAGGAATAATTCTGGAATACTGTACATCAAGTAAAGACTGAATTGTGCCATTTTTGTTTGCTTGAATGCGTTAAAAATGTTGAGTTTATCTGATTAGTCCAGACCACATGACCATCAGTTGTACGTCACAATGTCAGCTGTCCTACTGTACATCTGTCCTTCCAGAGGGGGCCGCTCACGGTTTATCTCTGTCCTCCTCGTTCTTTCAGGACCAGGGTGTGAAGGAGGATGAGCTGCAGAGCATTCTGAACTATTTGTTAACCACCCATGAGGTACATGTCACTTCCTGCTACAAATCAGCTCACCGACATGAAGACATTTTAGGTTTTAAGATGAATGACGCTGCTCTTGTGCTATTCATTATTGCGTCTTGAAGGAGAAAAAAAAGATATCATAGGATCACATAAGATAACTCCCTTTTCTCTCTTTGCTCCTGGTTTGTCTGCAGGATGAGAATCTGCACGATGTGTTGCAGTTGGTGGTGGCGCTGATGTCTGAGCATCCAGCCTCCATGATCCCTGCTTTTGACCAGAGAAATGGAATAAGGTGAGGCCCCTCGGCATCGATCCCACCGCACGATACGGATGATTGAACGTACCCACTGTGAAGCAACAACGGATGATGTGTGTCGTTGCCCAATATTTCAAAATATATCATCATACCTGTCAGGACAGACTCAGAAGTACTTTGTTTCTCCTGGAGGGAAATTTGTTCATTACAACAAGAAAAGAAAGTGAATATACAGCAGTTATAAAGCTAAAAAAAACCCCAACAACACTGAATACATTAACTTAAGTTTAGTTTAGTTTATTTCAGATCCCCATGAGTGGACACAGAACGCCAGCTAATCTTCCTGGAGTCGATGAAGATGAAAAGTACAATCACATAATAAAAGTTGCATTCACAACTTCATGCATCATATAATATATCACATTTTACATATATCAATATATGATTAAATAGAATTTCATCACCAACCTCACCCACCTTATTACATATTACTACAAGGGACATTTATCACTGAAACTAACACATTTTATGCGCTAACTATGAAATATTGTGTATGCCTATAAGTTTTTCAGTGGCTTTCTAAAACTTTCTTCACTTGTTGCTAAAGTAATGGCATATGACAGTCTGTCCTTATACATAGTTCTTTTCATTGTATTTGATCGATGACGAATCGAAAGATGAAGAATTGTACAATAAAGAATTTAAAAAGGTGAATGCACAAAGTATTAGTTTTTATTAAAATACTTATTAAATACAATGAAATGTAAGTGTGCACATTTAAATACAATACCCCAGCAATACATGTACATACACTATCCTCAGATTGTATTGCGCTTCAAATATGTACAAAATACGTGCACATGCATAGTAGCAGAAAGAAAGTAATGTCTGTATCATGATACGTGTCCTATGAGCCATTAAACTGCCCTGATTTCTGATTTCTAAGGAATACATCCCGTCTCCTTTTGCCAGGACCTTTATTTAGAGTAGATTCTCTCTGATTCAAAGTGGTTGCCAGCTAACCAGTGCAGGAGCCTTTTCATCAATGAGCCTATTATTCATTCTGTCAAGACATGCTACTGTTGCCAGCATTTGCTGCTTTTTTCTCTTCCAGGGTAATCTACAAGCTCATGGCATCTAACAGTGAAAGCATCCGAGTGCAATCTCTCAAAGTCCTTGGATATTTCCTGAAGCATCTGGGCCACAAGTAAGTGATCCATTCCGATGACTGCGTCGTACACTGTGATTAAATACTTGTGTAGCAATAGTGAGTATTTACGAGACGATATTTTAGTGTAGGTGTTTAAATTCTGTTATATAACATGTTTTGCAGTAACTGATATATCCTGGCAGGACAGAGACATCATAAACTTTTTACACCCAGAGAGGTGATTCATTTGTTTCTAACACTTTTTTGAAAGGACCTTGAAACACTTTTGCTTGATGCCAGTTTTACAATTAGATGTTTTTTTTTCTTCAATTCCCTGCAGCTGAAGTTTCAGAATGTGGGATATAGGGATGGTTGAATCCAGGTTTGGGTCACAGAGTTGAAGGGTTTGGGTTGTCTTTAGCATTTGCTGCTCAACGGAAATGGAAGAATTGTTGCTAATGTGGAATGTGTGCAGATTGTCTAATGGTCCAAATCTTCTCGGATACAGTTTTGATTTAAAATCACGCTAACATGGAGTAGTAATGGTGACTGAACACAACACATGTGGCTGCTACAACAATCTTTCAGTCAATTTCATGGTCATGTCCGGGTCGAGAAATATCAGATGGCACCTTCAAACCATCTGGGGTTCTTTCCAGGTATTTAATATGATCTATGGTCCAAGGAAAGGTTCTGTTAATAATAATGATAATAATCATCATAATAATAATCATAATTTGCCTACAATGAACACCTACACACCTCCGACAAGGTATGATAGCAGGCAGTTCCTGACATTTACCTCCACCACCACCATCCCCACCCACCTTGAGCAGTGCTGAGAAACGAGCAACAAACAAGCCACTTTACCGTCTTGTGTCTCTGTTCTATCTTCAGGAGGAAGGTGGAGATCATGCACACACACAGTCTCTTCACTCTCATGGGAGAGAAGCTGATGCTGCACACCAACACGCTGACTTTGACCGTTTACAACACGCTGTACGAGGTCCGATGGGTTTCCTTGACAGATCTTTCAGCATTAGTGTCGGTGTGCAGCTGATGGGACTGATAACTATCCCACCTCTTCCTTCATCAGATTCTGACGGAGCAGGTGTGCACACAGGTTGTTCACAAACCTCATCCTGAGCCCGACTCCACCGTCAAGATTCAGAATCCAAGTAAGACGCATGTCATGTGGCACAAACATACCCGCCTTTGGTCGCAATGACGTCAGGTGTTCATGCTTTGTGTTGTGATATCAGTGATCCTCAAGGTGATAGCGACTCTGTTGAAGAACTCCGCCCCCAGCGAGGAGCTGATGGACGTCCGTAGACTTTTCCTTTCTGACATGATTAAATTGTTCAGCAACAGCCGGGAGAACAGACGGTGAGCAGACACTTAAAGTGATGAGGATAAAAAATAGAGCAGACTTCAACAGGAACAACAGATTCATCTTTCCTGCTTCTCAAATGCAGTGATTTACCTGATGATGATTCATGTGTGCAGGTGTTTGCTTCAGTGCTCCGTGTGGCAGGACTGGATGTTTTCTTTAGGGTACATCAACCCTAAGAACTCTGAAGAGCAGAAGATTGCTGAGATGGTCTACAACATCTTTCGCATTCTGCTCTACCATGCTGTGAAATATGAGTGGGGAGGCTGGCGCGTGTGGGTGGACACGCTCTCCATAGCACACTCCAAGGTGAGGACCTCTGATGGAGACACTGATCCATTCGTACACAGAGTTCGTAGGTTTACGTACGTTTGACCTCTTGCAGGTGACTTATGAGGCGCATAAGGAGTACTTGGCCAAGATGTATGAAGAGTACCAGCGACAAGAAGAGGAAAACATAAAGAAAGGGAAGAAGGGTTTGGTCAGCACCATCTCTGGTTTGTCTGCGCAGGCTTCTGGCATTAAAGGCACGATTGACATCAGAGAAATGGATGATACCTCCCAGACGCCGGAGAGCGAGACTGAATATGAGAATGCTGACTCTCGTAACTTGCTGGCTGAAGGGAAGGTCCTGGAGGCAAGTTCAGTGGATGGGGTCAGAGTTGAAGTTCACGACCTTCTGGTGGACATTAAGGCTGAGAAGGTGGAGGCCACAGAGGTGAAGCTTGATGATATGGACTTGACCTCTGAGCCGGTCGGGGTATCTGAGAATGGAGCACTGGTGGAGGTGGATTCTCTCATGGACAATGTCTATTGTGCTGCTGTGGACACACTGAACATCAAAAGTGTGTTGCTGCCCAACAGCAGCCTGGACCAGAACACCCCCCCTCTAATTACACTAGGTGAAGGTAAGGACAGCATTTCTGACAGCAACAACTTCCTGTTCAGCAAAGAGGAGGAGAAGCTGCTGCCTGACTTGAGTCCATGTGAGCCTTTGGTGCCGTCCGGCACAGAGCCGTCAGTCCACAGCAGTTCCAGTAATGAGCTGGATCTTCTCGTTCACGTGACCAGCAGCTCTGAGCTGGGCTCCATACCCAGTATCCTGGAAAAGGATGAGTTTGACCTGCAAGCAGGCCTACAGGGCTTCGGCTCTCCGGCGGCTGCTCAGGCAGAGGCCTCCTCTGGAGGGTCAGAGGTCACTGACGACAGAGTGGTGGAATCCAGTCAAACGGACGCCGCTGCCGTTGAGACCAACAGTGCAGCAGACACAGAGAGACCAGATGATGGCAAAGACAAAAGCAAGAAGATTCAGACAACAGCCACCACACAGGTAAGATCAAATCTCAACTTATTTGCAGTTGAAATCTCCAGCTAGGGCAGTGAACTGCTGCGGGTGAATCTGATTGGTTCAGTCCGTGCGAACGAGTCGACTGATACGATCAAAAGCGAAAACTGGAATGAAAACGAAACGTACACTTT
>NW_027615692.1:0-36899 GCF_965212315.1 Lampetra planeri
AGGAACAGTAAGAACTCTTGTCTGTCTCTCTCTCCTCCTGTACACGATTGAACCGCTGTTTGATTACACGTCAATTACTCATCCTCAGACTGGAGAGAGCCCAGGAAGAGAAGCGTAATGTGGCGGAAGAGAAACAAAACTTGGAGGAGAAGATGAGGGACGAGATCATGGGAGCGCAGGAGGAGGCGCATCGCCTGCACGAGCTACGACAAGGAGCCGTCACCGAGCTCAGCCGCCTCAGATACGCGGAAGAAGAGCTGGTGCAGGTGGAGATGCGTCACACCGCAGAGAGCGATGACGGTATCACTGACGACACATTCACGCTAGCGTACTTTGGAGTGCCGTAATTACGCACAAAATGTTGCGTAATTACGGCACGGTGATATTAGAAGTGTCACTCGGTTCCTCATCCCTTGTGTGAGGAGAAGGAGAAAACGTTGTTAGGTTACACTTTGGAGCCAAGTGCTGTCATTACGGTAATGACTCACCAGCTTCCAGGCAACAGAGCAAAGGGGATTCCCGTAATGACAGTAACATCGTTGAACCATTCAGCATACTCTTCTTCTCTAGCTCCTTCTACACACCAGGTAAGTCCAAAGTTATCCTATGCGTGAATGTGGCACCGGGGATACCGTCGGTGTTCATGGGTTAAACACCTGCAGTACTTGCGGCTCCTTGATACACATCTGACTGACACCAGGTCCGCGGCGCCCTGAAGGCAGGCGGAGAAGGACATGAAGGCGAGCTGGACGGCGTCAGAAGCCCTCCAGCAAAGGCTGCAGCTGACGCACGAAGTGGAGGTCCAGTACTACAACGTGAAAGAAGCACAGCGCCGAATTACAGCTCGCCATCGCAAGGAAGAGGTGACGCATGGAGAAACATCAGAGAACATCAGCGTTCCTCTGTGCCTTGTTTTCACCTTTATAGGGAACTTATTGAAATACTTCAGTTCCAAACCCACTTTTTCACATTTATACTGTTTTTCAATATATTTTTGTTTGTTTTTTAATAAAGTCAATTATATATATATTTTAGTGCATGAAAAGTTCTGAGTGAATGAAGTTTGATTGATTGATAGACAGCAAGTAGTCAAGTCCAAGTGAGATTGTCTGGTTTGCACCTTATTCAAGTGCATAAGTGAAAACAAACTATAAAAAACAGATAGTAAAGCACAGGATTGTGAATGTTTCCGATTTTTGACCGTCTGCTCTTTGCCTCCTCCAGGCAGAGAGGATTAAGAAGAAGAGGAGCTCGGTGCTGGGACTCTGCACGTGGCCCACAGCTCCTCTCTGGACCAGGTGGACCACAAGATCCTGGAGGCGAAGTGAGTGTCACGGTTTTCCTCTGCTGGCTGGTTTCCGTCTGTCAGAGTCATGACGGTTTGTGTATCGGCCATAGAAACGCCCTGTCTGAGGTCACAGCCTGCCTGCGGGAACGACTCCACCGCTGGCAACAGATCGAACGCCTCTGCAGCTTCCCAGTCATCAGGAATCCGGGCCTGGCAAACCTCACTGCTCAGCTCTACTCCGACTCAGTGGCCATGGCTCTTCCCCGGGTTCCCCAGCCAGCTTGTTCTTGCCACAGCTCAATCCATTGGGTCTATCGAGGATCTGCTGGAAGAATCTACTGCTTCGATCTTACCACAAATGTCAGGTAAGAAACAGTTAACAGTCAGATCAAAGGAGATAAAAATGAATAATTGTACACGGGGCACATCAAACTGACTCTGGTCTTGTCTGAAAGTCAGAAATATTAATGTCATTACTAGAACATCCCTCTGTGAGCTCCTCCAATCAGATCATTTCACACAATAGTTTGGTCCCTCCATTCATTGATCTCCTCTAATAAATCAAATAGTTATAAAAGAACCATTAGACACCTTGTTGCACTAATCACGACCTATGATGTCTAGTTTTCCTTTTTTATTTCAAAAGTAAAACGTCCCTGGGGGGGCTCCAACCCCCGTCCTTTGGGTTAAAAGACAGACCCACTAACCACTGGTTCTAGACACAGATGCTGAAAATGTCCCTATCTGAAAATGCGGAAGAATCCTTCAACAGATTCCTGGATCCAGATGGTTCCAGAAGGTTCCAGAACACCACCAACATTTCATCATCTGGTCCTGGTCCATTAGCAGCAGTTACTCTACATTTTATTACAATACGTCCAGAACGTTTGGAGTTATTTTTTGCCTGAGTGTACCTCAAAGACGGGTTGTAAAATATAAATTTAAAGTGATGAACTCATGGTGCAGTCCACGTGGAATCAGGGAAACAGGAGAGATGTCTGCCAGACAGAACGTAGAAACAGGAACCGCAGGACCCAAAATGGAACCCACGTGACATGTTTACTATTGTGATGTTGTGTATTGTTTCGTGTTATTATCACATCAATGCCTCTCTGGCTAGAAAATCCTGTTTCTCTCTAGTTGTTGCATCACAAACAAACTGTCCACTTCTGCTAGTGAATTCCATGGCGATAGACAGTAAATGTTAAAATAGTTAAGCTCTGAACGTCATTGCATCTGTTGATTTACTGTCCTTCTTCCTTCCAGTCTGTCATCGGCCCTTTCCCTGATTCCATGTCAATGCAGCATAAATGTTCATGACATGTTGCTGCGCTGTCATGTGAGCCGCACAAGAGTTCCTCGTTCTTTTGACAGTCAGACTTTAAGTTTTACACAAGGCACTCCTCAACCTAACATCAGGCTCTATGAAAGTATCATCTGCATTCAAATACATTTTTGTTCTTCAGCCCGACGAGTCCCCAGCTCCTCACAGGGCCACAACAGAGCTGCTGTGAATCGTTCTATTCACGAGCATGTTGAAAAAGTCATGGCGCGCTACAAACGCTCTTAGCACCTATGACGGATGACTTTGGTCTTTGTCTAGTTCAAGTTCCACCTCTGAAAGCGCTCGCCGCGGACACATGCGACCACCGTATGCCGGCTCACGCCCGTCCCTGTGTTATCGGCCAGTCGCCGGCTGCTCTGATCTCTGCCGACCCAGACCTCCTCATTCCAATCCGAGGTCCTTACTCTCGCTTCGACGAGGACGACGGGCTCTTCCTCAAAACGCTACAGAAACAGTACGTCAACTTGGCCCCAACTTTCAGTTTGTTTTTCCTTTCATACTTTGATTCTGATTCTGATTCTTTCCTTTCATTGTCACTTACTTTCTTCATCCATCTTCTCCTTCCTAACTGATAGAGACTCCCAGGAGATGTTCTCCGACTCAGAATTTATCACTTCACCTCCTCATAACAAAATGTTCCCCGGTTCGGCTGCTGACAGCTGCTCTCCAAAACGCTACCACGATGACACTGATCTGCTCGCAGACACTTCCACTGTGAAGACTAAGGAAGTAGAGCCAGTGCTTGAATCTCCAATTCGTAAAAATCTCTGTGGAAGAGCTTGAAGCTTCTGTGGATGTTTCCTTCAGAAAAATGGAGAGTTCTCTGGAAATCCAGTCTCTGAAGATGCCCAAAGAAGAAACCGTGATCGAGGCTACTTCAAGGAAATTAACCCGAGAAAGGGGTGAAGTTGGCTTGGACCTGGATGCCGAATTTCAACTGAGGAAAGTCAACAGAGACACAAAGGGAGATTTTATTGAAGGTGCCTCGGGAGTCTACTCAGAGAGAGATGTGACTTGCCACAGGATGTCAGACAAATCTGTTGGACTGAATTAGAAGCATCAGATATTAGACCTAGGAAGCTAACAAGAGATATGATGGGAATGTCAATGGACAGCGGCCACAAAGAGGATACAACGGGATGATGACGAGCGTCCATTTGACTTAGTGTCCTCACAGATTATAAGACATTCAATGGGAACGTCCCTGGATACGGTTTTCAAGGAGCCTGGATTCTTCTGGAAGGGCAATGGTCATGGATAGAATAGGTTGAGACCACGAAAGCAGCCCCAAGAAAGATATCTAGAGAAGATCTGGATAAATCCTCCATCAAGGCGCTAACCAGAGAGCAATTTGAGCGACTTCTAGAAACCACCTCCTGCACAGAGTCGCACGTGTTTGGATTGGAGCCATCAACAAGTAAGAGGTTAATGAGAGACGAAGTGTCTGCTGGTTCTCTCAGGCGGAGGATGCCGAGAATGTTAAGAGATGATGTGGACAGTTCCACAGACACGCCCACCAGGAAAAATCACCTGGGATCGAATGGACGCGCCCAAGGAAATCCTGAAAACACCCAGCGAGGGAGGAGTTGGGGGAATCCGAACCGAGCTCGGTCGTCAGTCCCATCCGTCAGCCGGACGTCACCGCGTCCTCCCAGCTGCCCTGGAAGTCCTCAGCCGACGTTTTCGCCGTTGGGCCGTTGAGCCAGATCGTGTACGATGGGATCCTGGAGAAGTCGACTCCAGCCGGTCTCTCCGCGTCGACCCCCAACCTGCCCCAGAGCAGGATGCTGGAGGTGGAGCCACCGCTGGCCCCGGCCAGAGCTGCCCCCCCCGGTGCCCCGCGTCCCCTCCTGATGCTAAAGAGGACAAAAACAAGGAGAAAGAGAAGAGCAAGAAGTCCCTGAAGCTAAAGAATCCCTTCAAAAAGAAAACCGAGTCCGTCTTCAGAGAAGCCTCAGAGTGGTCTGCAGAAACTCTGAGCCGGCTTTTTGGTCCTCTTCTCTTCATAAAGGAATCTTGTTATAAACTAAAAGTTTGTTGTAGAGGAAAAGTTGATGTATTTTTCTGAGCTGCTGAAAAACAGCAGTCAATCTTGTTGTTTTGTGTTGGAGACAATCAGGGAAACGTACGATACGTCATCTTCAAAATGAAGTGGAAATTGTATCATTCTTGGACAGAAACCACAACTGGGTATGAGGAAGGAGGATTCCTGATCCTCAGTGAACAACCTGTTGAGCATAATTACTTATTTTCTATTTGAACTGAGACTTTCTTTTTCTTATCAAGTCTTATGGAGACGTGTGGTTGACAACCATGTCGAGGTTTAACCACATGCTTTCTCTTCTGGTTAACAGACTCAGTGTTTGAATTGAATTTAAATCAAATGTCTAATGCAGTTTGGAAAAGCCATATTTTTCAACTTATCTAACTTTTATGTTAATGCTGATCCAAATCCTGTGATATGAGACTTGGTGTGATTTTATTTCTAATTTATTTGTTATATTATTGAGGGAATGTTGTACCGTCAAAGAACTTCACAGCGCTCACAACTAAATAAATCAGGGAAAAGTTGACTGACTCTAAGAGGAAAGTTCTGCTGTCAGGTGTTTCAGAGCTGCTGAAGACTGAACCCCCCCAGATTTTTAAACCGTAACTGTTTTTACTTGGCTAAATTACATTTGAAATTTGAAATCAGCTTTATTTTGTATTCCACTTTAGGGTTTGATAGTCGACTATCGGGGTGAAAGACGAACACCGAGTAACGTGGTGAATCCGTCGTAACCCCGTTTATAACCCGTTTCTTTCTAAATCACAATTCAGTGTCCACACGTTCATTTCACGTCGACAAATGACTTCTTGTACCTTACCGAGTTATTATTTCATTTCTAAAGTGCACATTGTGCTCACGGAAGCTGAGTAGACTTTTTGTTTGTTTGTTTTTTTGTATATTTGAGTTAGCCCCTGACGATTCGGTGAATCAGGAATCAGCTGTGGATCGTCTGTTTTTCAACCAACACCAGCACTTGTAAAGTGTGTTTTCCCTCCAATATTTTTGCTAGAATAAACACAAAATGTGTCGTTGTACCATGTTGTTCCCTAATGCTGTTGTTGATTTCACGTTTATTTATTTCATGCTCGTGTTTATTTATTAGTTCCCAGGCACTCACATGGGGGAATGTGTCTTTATTTCTTTCTAGTTTAGGGGACAAACTTGTTGAAAACCCACGTTTTCTTCAAATGTCCTTTGTGCGTTGATGATGAATGTTAAACCACGACAGGTGCTGTTTCAAATGTTGCACATTGCTTGAAATGTATTTTGTTTATAAGGGATTTATGCCTCTTTTGTGTCGTTTACAAGCTTGTAGAGGTGGAGTTCTTTATGAAAACATCATTTTCTTTTGTTGAGGACACAGACGAGAGCTGAAGGTATGAAAACGTGATTTTATATGCTGTGGACAACAATTAAAAACACAGCAGAGGCTGTTGGGCTGCCGTCTCGTGCTTTAAAGGCAAAACTGTTCTGGAAGAAATCAAGTCCAGTCATGTGTTTGTCATGTTTGATGTGATATGACCAAATACCCTCAGGACGTGACAAGAATGTTCAGTGGTCTGATTTCTAAGGATTCTACTTGTAGCGTCTTCATATTTCTCTCTATAATTCTGCAGTGGAGTCGTTCAGTTTCCGTGTGGTTCCCACTGACTGAGTTCAGAACTGAACCTTTTTTCTAAATGAGATAAAAGTTACAGCTGATCATTTCCTGTTTGACCTTCAAGGTCAAGTCTGCTTTGACTTTAAGTTGAATAACTCGACATCAGTATCATGTATGTGACATTTGATGAAACACACATCAAACAGCTACACACATTCTTTGACTTTGTTCTCAGTCTCCTAAACACACACACACACACACCACCAGCTTACAGGTAGTTTGGAATAAAATCAATCAATAAATAAACTTGTATTTCACCAGCGTGATGATCATCAGATGGTTTTCAGTGAATCTGAGTCAAATCACAACCCACAGATTGACTATTTGTGAGGTGTATTTATTCATCAATTGCCATTTTTTTATATTTAAGCAGTGAAATTAAAGTACACAACAGGCGTCTGATGAGCAAATCCACAAATAATTGGATTTTTATGAGTTATTTTTTTAGTATACATTCATTTTAGCACATAGAAGTTCAATAAGTACAAGTACTGCCTCGTGTATCAATAATGAATTCATTCTCTAGATGTGTTGATGGCGGAATAGGTGCAGAAGTCTGAGTGCGTTTCCTCCTTCGATCTGTGAAACGTGTCGTCATCCTGAAACGATGTTTGAAAACCAGATGAATGTGAACAGGAAATACAGATACAACAGGATGCGCTCAGTCATTTTCAAAAATAAGACGCAATAATAGTCACAAACAGCAACAAAATGCAAAATGAAAAAAAACTGGACCTGTAGTCTCTGATCACCACCGTCTGATGTTCCCTCATGAGCTGGAGATGTTTTACCTGCAGATCGTTATTATTATATTACTACTACTACTACTACTTGTACGTATGTGCTACTATTTTTTTCAATTTTGTAAAATTGCAAAGGTTCAAAAACTCGATACCTGTTTTTGCACAGAGCTGATAAGCCAGAACGGAGGAGATGAGAGCGAAAACAACACCAACATGTTCGCGACACAAAGCACAGCGGCTTCCAGAACCATCCGCCGTCTTCTGGAGTCTCGTTCTGCTGCGGCTCGTTGAATTCTGGCTCAAATACAAAGTGGAATCAGTTCGACTGATTAACAGCGTCTGATATCGTTTTCTTCTTGGTGAATCTGCACTGTTTTACTTTTAATTTCACTTTGAATGAATCAATATATCATCTCTCCTCTGGTATTTGTTTTCATGTAGAACATAAAAAGACGTCGTCTTTGTGAGAAATTCTTTCCAAAATAAGTAAATCAAATCAAATCCTTAAATCAGTGAAGATGATGCAGTTGGTTCTTAACACGAAATCCATGAATCCATGAAAACCATCTCTCACCCAGCAGGACCCTGGTGAACGTGTTTCCAAATGTGTAGTGAAGAACAGACGTGATCTTGTCCCTTTTCACCACCTCCATCTTTCTGGTTCCACAGTAGTACAGACCCTCATCTGAGTCAGTGACGTTTGAGATGTGAAGGTCGTGAGATCCAGAGGAACGGTTCCTGACGACGCGAAAACGCTGGGTGAGTCCTACACAGTCGGACCATGAGCTGTCAGGAACTGGGCATAGAACCAGAGTGGGCTGGAGCTCATGAGAGCAGTTTCTGTACCACAGTATGTGTTCTCCGACTGACGTTCTACAGTCACACCACAGAGTGACGGTGTCTCCTGGTCGGACTCTCAACTCCAACCGCGGATCCCGAGGCGAGTCCTGTAACAAACACAGTCACACTGGTTCACTGCAGCAGAGACGTTCACATCAGAACCGCTGGATGAACACTGTACAAGTATCTGAAGTATTTGGACAGGCTGTAAATTCATCTTCAGAAAAGAAAATTACCCAAGAGGAAGATCACAAAAACGTTCATCTTGTCCTGATGATGAGCGAGAACAATCAACGGAAGTCACATGTTGTCTGACCCTGCCTAGATGTTTCCATGAAAGGAAACGTAAGCTGCCATTGGCCCACCGAACGTCGATTTAGGTCACGACCACAAAACTTGGTGTCACTCTGAGCAACGTTTCATCAATCAGAGAAAACTTCAGCTCATCGGTCCATTCGTTCCCACTGCAGCCTGCACCACCCCCCAGTGTGTGTCGGGTTCCTTGGGTTCGTTCGTCGCTCCAACAACAACGTCGGTCAGCGCGTGCAACTTCCATTTGTGTTCGACCGGAATTAGTGAGTCTGTGAGTTTGGATCAAAGTGCATCGAGGCTAAAAACAGCAGGTCTGAGAAATGAAATGGTTCCAGCAGATTGAAGACCAACATACATTTGAATTTATAAATTCTCATTAGTAGCAGTTAAACATTGTGACATGAACAGCTGGTTTGCACTTTATCGCTGTGGATGAAATGAAACATTTTTCAAAGCCTCTGATTCACCTCAAAAGGTTTCGTCTGACGAGAGGAGATGATTCTAGTGTTTTTCTAGTGTCATCAAATAATGCATTTCAAGACGCTCAGAGACGATTTCCTCACGCTAGAATTAGAAAAAAACCCAGTCACAATGAAACAGTGAGAAACTAGGAGGGACCAGATCATCTGATGAGATTTGGTCTTAAATTACCCACAATTTCAACTCCTGGGATGGAACAGTGTAACTCGTGTCACCAACGTGACGTACTGTGGAACCACCGCTCGGCTCAGGTCGGCTGTGTTTTGTCAGATTTGACTGCGTTCACATCCGCGGTACTGTCGGTGTGAGTTCATGTGATGGAAACTTTCTTTTCAAGCTGCAGGAAGAGGAGATGAAGGCGAGGGCTGCAGAGACCACGGCTGTTTCCAACCACACAACAAACCACCGCTGGTGTGTGCCCGCCGTGTGCGTCCTGTGGTGGTCTCCACACAGGCACACGTACGTACGTCATGACCCACTTCTCTGTGGTCACATGGCGACGTGCGGGCAGCTCCAGCCACCAGAAGTAGTGACGGTCAAACCCGTTGTTTTAGGGGTTCTGAATCACTGGAATCCGTTCAGTGGAAACAGTCGTTCACTGAAGTGTTGGGGGGACAGGAGCGTGTTTTCACATCAGTCTCCAAAGAGCCGATGGATTTGTCACGAGTCGCAGTGATTTCACACTGATTCGTATCAGTCGACTGGTTCGGAGGGAACGAACCAACGAATCAGATTCGCCCCGCGGCACTGAGCTGAACTGGGAAACGAACAAATCTTCGCAGTCAGTGACTCGCTGCAGTTCGTTCACCCGAAAGAGTCGTTCTTTTGAATGAATCATTTGCAAACGGGACCACGCGTCCCAGAAACCCCTGAAAGAGAAAAAGAACAGATGCAAACAGGAAGTACAGAACAATGTCCACAATGTCTGGACACACCTTGTCGTTCTGTATTTCTACAACTTTCTACATGTACATGCCTGAAACTGAAGACATCAAACATGTCGGATGTAGATGTAAGGAGCCCTCAGTGGAGCCCCTCGCTGGTTTGTTGCCAGCGTCTCTGGGAACTCCTTCAAGACTGTTGGAGAACCAGGTGAAAGCTCATCCAGAGAATTCCAAGAGTGGCTGACTTGAAGAGTCTAAAATAAAAACACGAGTCATTCAAAGTCCTGATGCCTTCAGTGAGACGCTCCGATGTAAATAGTCCTAAAATGAGGGGAGGAGGAGGAGGAGGAGGAGACACACTTCGTATGGACCGTTCATGTGACAGACGCTGCGTTGAAGACTTGTTTGTCTCGTCGTGTGACGTCGACAGTCGGCTGGTTCCAGGTGAGAATCCCACCGTGACTCATTCTGTCAACGCTGCGTTTTGTTCTTAACGCTCCCACTCTCCTCCGTGTGTGTGTGTGTAGAATACCTGATGGATGTCTCCACCAATGACAGACCCAAGGTCAGCGCGTCCCTCCACTGCTCCTGACAAGACTCCAGGCAGGTCTCAGGCTGACGTTTCCTGTCCGTGGCACTAGATGGCGATGTGGCTCCGTTGTAAAGCCGCTGGAGGGAAACGGCTCAGTGCAGGTGACAAACACTCCAGAGTCCTCATTTTCATTTAGCACTGTGTTATTTGCAGCCCCGGTGGGTATTCAGTGTATTTGAGACGTTGGTGACCTTCAGCTGGTTCATGTGACTTTGTCTGTATGAACCCGTGCAGGTGATGTTGTTGTTGTGGAAGGGGGGGGACGCCTGTTTTAACCAAGAGAGGACATTGGGTCTTAGAAGGAGACGCTGCAGATTGGAACTTTTCACCCGTTCACATTCACACCGGCCTGTGCAAGGCTGTCATCTGACAATGCCCCCAAACACCCGTGTGTACGTGTGTCAGAGAGGGGACTGGTTTCTTCAGTGTGACACCACATTGCCTGTCTTCAGGTGTCCGTTCTCATCCAAACCGCGCCGTTACCGGGCTTTGAGGGAAAGTTCACGTGCAGGTGCAGCTGAAGTTGACGTGACGTTTCCCTGCAGAGTGACATCCTCACCTCGACTATTTTGTACACGGGCTTCTGCTGTTTGGCCTCATTAAAAGGTGCAAAAAATCTGATTCTGACGCAGGTTCTGAGAACCGGGTTGACAATCAGTCAACAACACACCAAGTACATGTGTGTGTGTGTGTGTGTGTGTGTGAGGAGTCGTCAACTCTTTCGTGTCCGTTTCAATCACTCGTGCCCAACTAGACCAGAAATCACGTCACTCGCGAGTTACAAACTCAGACGTCTGCTGCATCTGGAACGCAGCGATCCTGGAAGGATCTAGAAACAACGGGAGTCGATGAATGTGGATTGAACCGTTAAAACCAGAACCCTCCTCTCTTCTATTCCTGGTCGATGATGAATGCATGTGATTCCTCTCTGTATGTCGAATTAATTGCTGATGAAAATCCAATACTATTTTTGCACAGAAGTAAATTTGAAGTCAAACATCCGTAAACAGACAGAGGTGTTTGCACGTTGGCGCAGAGTTTGAACCAAATCTTCCGTTATCTTTGTCATTAACGGCTCAATTGTCCACCTACTTTGTCCGTTATGTTACGTTGATGTTCATTCTTTTACACAGTCGGTTAAAGCAGTTGGACTACGCGCACGTGAGAACAACAACAAAAAGAAACATCTTCTCTGACCTTGCGAGCTCCGAAAATCTCATTTGATGCTTCGTGGTTGATGCTGCTCACAAAGCAAAGCACTTTTTTTTGCCCGATGCTTATGCACCTGAGGTTCCTCTCAAGAGGATTCATACTTACTGAAATTTGTGTGCGAGGTTTGGCAATGTCATCCCGAGTTCCTTCGCTGGAAATCCTGCCAGTTTCTGTTTGCACGTAAAACACAAAGAGCTGCTCAAATGATGAATAATCATATTACATGATTCCTAGATCATTTCTTTCACTTGCCAGAGCCTTGTTCTTTCTTTTCATTTGCATTTTTAATAGAAATCTGCTTTCCCCCTCGCGCCCCCCACCAGGCAGTCACCCTAACTGCTTCGCTTGCAGCATTCCAGCAGCAGCAGGCAGCAGGCAGCAGGCAGCAGGCCAGCGAGTTCATCTCGCAGTCTTCGTCTGAATGGTTGAATATATAACGTCTGAGTTCTGTCGATAGTTTTCTGTCCTCTGGACCAGTCGGTTCAGTCGGAGTCAAAGTTGGCAGGTGTGTCTCCTTCTGATGTCCGTCCTCCGTCCTCTGTGTCTTTCCAGTCTTGTTGGTCGGGTTTCAGAGTGCCAAACTGACTTGAGCAGATAAAGAGATGAGGGAAGCGCCCAAACACACACACACCACACACACACACACACAACACACACGCTCCTCATGTCTGTTTGTCTCGGAGCTTCCGCCTAAACTCTTTTTCACCATTAGCCTTATTAATCTTTTTAATCAGTGGAGTGTTCACACTCGTTAGCGTCAGGGTTAGCCGCGCCCCGACCCAGAGGGGATTAACATCCGCAGGTTAGTCACCATGTGAACCACGGCCCCAAAAGGAGAGACGGCGGCCAGCGGTGAGGGGACTTGTTCTGAGGTACTGACGGATACGACATCATTTTAGAAAGACACACACACACACACACACACACACACACACACACACAATTGCTTTTCCATTTCTTCAGAGGATATTTCATTCATTCTCTACAAGAGCATAACCACAACTCTTATACCTCAACGTGACCTTAACTTCACCCTGATACCTTGATTTCTGTCCAGGGAGCTCCGGCAATGTCAGTAAGAGGTCCCACAGCATGAGGATAACCTGGTATACACACACACACACATAAACAGAAGAAGTGGAGCAGGGTAAATGAAGCGAAAGAGACAAGGAGGGACGAGTTAAATGAAGAGAGAAGAGTAGCTTTCCCCTCCACCTCATTTTAATCTGTTGTCATTATCTCCACAGTCAGCTGAGCTCCGTCCGCGGCCAGATGGTCAGCACACACACACACACACACACACACACACCACACACACACACACACAATCCTGCACATGGATGTCAAATAATCTGAGGTAAATGTATTAAAACTGTCTTCGTACCCACATTAGATTTTTTTCTCTAAGAGCAAACTGGTGGAAACAGAAAGGCAAGAAAATACAAAAAAAGGCCAAATGAAAAGAAATAAAAGATGAAAGAGAATGAAAAGAGAAAGTCTGAGGATCTTTTATGTTTTTGCCGCATGTGGCTGTTTTGACCTGCTGGTTTGTGGTTCAATCTCACACTTTCCTCTGAGATGGAAATTAGAGCGCAGCCTCATGGTACATGCATGTGCAAAGCCTTGGACCTGCACACACACACACACACACACACACACACACACACACACACACACACACTCTGCTTGTCTTTCTCTGAATAACTGGAGAATCCCTGCCTGCCTGGCTGGACGCTCCGGGGGCTAGTCTGACATGAATCCCGTCTGATGTTTGTTTTTGCGCTCAGATAATTCAATTAGGAGGAAGGACGGCCATGCACTGCTGCCACACACCGGTCAGGAAGTTGTGCCAAAACCCCAGGCCACGGGGTTACTGTTAGAGGAGGGATCCATTACATGATGTTACCTGCACGCGCTGACGAGAAGAGACAAGGCTTCACCTGCGGGGCATCGTACGCGGCTCAATGGCAACGAGAGCAGACTCACTAACCCCACGACTGCAAACTATCGCTCTCTCCCTCTCTTTTGCTCTCAAACACACACACCACACACACCTTTTTAGATGTGTGTATCTTACTGTGTGAAGGAATTCATATGTGTACTCATACAACCCTGGAATAGGTCAGCGATGGGAGATGAAATGTGCTCGTGCTCGTGCTGTGAACATCTGATTTTAATGGAACATCTACGTCCATCCACAGAGGCCTTCTCCACCAACCATCACTCCTGTGTGCTAATGCTACATTTTGATGGCTAATCATGTAAATAGATGAATGGTGATTAGAAAACCTTTGTGCAATGATGTTTGCACACATGAAAACTGTTGATTAGAGAAGCTGTAAAACTGGAATTGTCTGGATGAGCCCGAACGTTTGAACAGGAGTGTATGTTCTCAACAGTTTTACATGTTTGAGCTTTGTGACCTACTGACCCCAGCCTGCTGTTGGAGGTGGGAGGAAGCTGGAGTACCTGGAGAGAACCCACACAGACACAGGGAGAAGACGCAACACAGAAAGATCCCAGACCAGGAATCAAAGCAGGGACCTCCTCACTCTGCTAAATATGGACAAAAAAAATGGACCCAAAAGAAATATTAATAAAGATAAAGACATTTTTTTACAAAAACAAAATGATAAAATCTTTTTGTGTAATGCAAAGATGAATAAAAGAAATCCCTGTAACTGAGTAACTCAAACTTCCCACAGTGGATTGAATGGATTCCCTGTGTCTGTTGATTCAAACAGAAAAATACCACCACAAAGGAAAACAGCCAATTATTGTGAAAATGCAAACATTTCAAACAAAAAGCTACTGGCAGACATGACGGACAACACAAAGGAACGGATTATTTCATGAATAGATAAAGACAGAGACACAAACAGCAGAGCAGGTGATTGGAGACGGTAGGAAACACAAACTCTACTAACATACACAAAGTAGCAAGGTTCAAGCCAGTGGGGTCAACTCAGGCCACGTCCACACCGACCGCTTCCTCTGCATCATGTCAAGAAGGTTGACATCCAAATGGATCCATTAGAAACCACTGGAAAGGCTGTAGTTCATCCTCCAGACCTGTAGGTGGAGCTGATATTCACTGCAAACAGACAAAAGATTTGGATGAATGGAGGATGGATGAATGGATGATGGATGGATGATAGATAGATAGATGGATAGATGGATGGATCTGTGTGTTGTGTGTGTGTGTGTGTGTGTGTGTGGTGTGTGTGTGTGTGTGTGTGTGTGTGTGTGTGTGTGTTTCTCGGTGTGTTTAAAAGGCGTTTTTGTTGGAGAGAAGATTGCACCTCTGAAAGCCAAATTCACTCAGGAAGCATTTGTTCCAGGAGGAGATGAGTTGTTTTTCCGACACAGATACCACAAGCGCAGACACGCACATACGCTCACAAAGTTGCACAGAGTGCAGCCTCACACACATCCACACACACTTCCATGCACCACTCCCGAGGCAAAGTGGTGGGTGGGGGGGGGGGTGAGTTGGATGGAGGCTCGCAGGTAGTAGAGGATATTAAGGGGTGTCTTATTTTTAGGGGGAAGACGGGAGGCAGCGGGTTTATGTACACTGATGAAAACTACACAAGAAGCATCAAAAATAGATGGATGGAAAGACGTCCTTCCGGAATATTGGAGATGGACGGGAGAGAGAGAGAGAGACAAGAGTGGGTAAGGACTGAAGAGAGAGGTTATTTAACCGTCCTCCAGTCTAAGTGGTTTCACTGTGACCCAACCCCCACGCTCTCAAGCCCAAACACACACACACACACACCACACACACACACGCAAATAGTTCACAAGTTCAACAAGACCCCATATGGTCTTCTTTACAAGGTCACGCTCACACAGTTGTAAACCGTGGCCTCGACTTCAGCGGGGTATTTCCCACCGGACATGGGAGGGAAATTGAGCTGAGGACATCGTAGACACATCAATTCATGCAAAGCCAGACAGCAAACACATGTACAAAGAAAAGAGAAGGAGAAAGAAAGAAGGAGAATGTGAATTCTAGGAGAGAGCGAGCTGGGGGACAGTGCGATCTAAACGCCGTACAGACAGAAACGTATTCAAAGCCTCAACAACTCCCGACGGAATCGTCTCTCCTAGTTGTTCCAACCGCTTTGAAACTCAGTGACAAAAAGCTCGTCCCTTACATGTGAAGTCTTCCTGCAGGCCCGCTCCTCACAACGGAGACAGATCTCCGGCCGTATTTGTTGACAAAGCATTTGGGACGATCGGCAGAAGGGAAACTTGGGAACGCCTGTGTAGTCGCAATGAGTTGTGATACACGTACACACGGAAAGGATTTGTGAATGATCATTGATGCCACGGCGCAAAAGGCTTTTTTTATACTCCTTTGAATTTGTTTAGAACAATATGATACAACGCCGACGGCAGCGCCAGCGCTACGTTCACACTAGCATACTTTGGAGGTACCGTAAGTAACGTGACGATTTGCATCAGAAAACGTTAAAAAGGTTCCTGAAAGATGACTGTGTCACTCGGTTCCTCTACCTGGTGTGAAGAAGGAGCTAGAAGAAGGAGAAAATGGCTCCTGGAATTTGAAAACTGGCCATGTTGCTGTCATTACGGTAATCCCTCCTGTTACCAGAAGGTGGCAAGTCCATTACCGTAAATGACAGCAACTTGGATGTGAAGTGCAGCTTCTCAACCTCCACCGTCCTCCAACCGATGGACGTTTTCCCCCTCCTTCTAGCTCCTTCTTCACACCAGGTAGAGGAACCCGATGACACTTCTCAGCTTTCAGGAACTGTTTTCTGATGCTAGCTATGCTACGCTAGCACAAGTACATCGCCACACATCCCAGCGTTATGAAAGGGTTCATATACAAAGATGTCTACTGGATGTTAGATCTCCTTTCATTTCATTTAAAAGTGAATAAACTAAGAAAGAACGAAAGCGTTCGTGGAACATGCAGAAAAGCACAAACTAGAACGTGTTCTTTTGTAGCATGTTCTCAGATTTGACATTGCAGTCTTAATGTCAGTGTTACGTTTTTTCAACATTTAACGTTCACGGAGGCAGTTAAAGGAATGCATCTTACAAATGACACCATATTTGTAGTAAACACCGATCGTAAATCAGGTTCACACCGTGTGTATGTCGCTGTGCTCAATCCCTGTGTCTATTTTTATATGTTTGTAGAGTTAAATGTGTGTGTGTGTGTGTGCGTGCGTGCGTGCGTGCGTGCGTGCGTGCGTGCGTTAGCACTTTGATGTGATCTGATCACTTGTGATCTGTACTTTTGGGGCCTCTGTGGCCTGTGGGATAAAACACACCACGGTGTCATCATGTTTTAAATCTCTCTCTTCTGCTCTGCTAATTGGTCGGAGCCAGAGGCTCTACTACAAGACAAGTGCAGCGCCATCTCAGCCCCCGCTGGGACACTGGTGTGTGTGTGTGTGTGTGAGTGTGTGTGAGTGTGTGTGTGATTGCAGGTGGGCGGCTGATTTGGTATTCAAGAGTGTGTGAAAGATTTTTTTTTGTTTTTTTTTCTGATAACAGACCTATGAACCATTTTCTGTCATGTATGTGGTTCTGGGCCATTATCTGACATCATAATTAGTGGTTTTGTAAATGTGCGTGACAGGAGAACACTTTTTTTTTGTCGTACCAATCCTTTGTCCCCGTGCTCATGTCGCGTCTGCCTGTGTTGGCAGTATGGTCGAGGGGGACGAGGTCAAACTTCCCCGACGTGTCTAGACATGAATTCCTACTCCAAGTGCCCCCTCTGTGAGTCTTGGCGGCCATCTTGTGCCCCGGGGCCGTCAGTTTGTCTCTGACAGATTCTGCGGGTGGCCTCGCTGCGGGTCATGGCTGAACATGTGGGGTTGTAGCTTGTCAAGGACCTGATGGCTCTGATCTCACAGACAGGTGAAAGGGACAGGGGGGGGGCGTGGAGTCAAGAGGAGCGAATGTCTGGAGGAGGAACCAGTCCCACGTCTAGAAAAAACACTCGGTTCTGGCTACGAGCAACAGGGGGCAGCGGCAACGGGTTGCAAACGAACAATGTGACGTTACCAGAGAAACGAGTCAATGTCCGAGTTTGGTTTGGAGAGGGATGGCAGAGTTTGATGGAGAAATGGATCCTTTGTCGGTCTTTTCTAGAAATGTCCAACTCGTTTCGTGTTGACGCCAAAGACAATTCTTCGTCGGCCCACAGCCATCCTGTTAAGCCCCGCCCCCCAGATAGACCGGGAGATTGGTCCTCAATGAGCTCCAACAGTTCATGCTCCGATGAAAAAACATTTGTCTGGGGGAGACAAAAGGAACAAGAGAGGGCGTGGAGAGCGACGTTGGTAATGAACGATAAAAGTAAGAATAAATTATAAGCAGTTGTGACTGAAGCGAGTGGGAATAACTGAGTGATAAAAGGGGACATTGAAGATAGGAAATGGAGGATTCTCACACTACTCAACTCGACTGTTGGTGTGTGTGTGTGTGTGTGTGTGTGTTTTCTGCAGGAGGGTCCCCTGGAACCCGGTGCTCTTCTTGGTTCCTGCTCGCCTGTGAGTTTCCATTCGAGCTGAGCCGACAGCGTAATGGACAAGAGGCGCAGGAAGAGAGCGATGAGTTTGTTCAACTGAAGGGTCACATGAGGTGAAATTTTGAAGTTGCTGAAGAAAGAAAAAGAGCAATGTAAGATAGGAGATCTTAACAGGAAGTGGAGAAGAAAGGCAAGATAAGGAAATTGAGACAAAGACATGCTGATAAACCTCCGTTGGGTCTTGTGACTGAAAGGAAGGAACTGAACGCACATAACCGAGGGAGAGACACTTATGTATTCAAGCATCAGATATACAAGACTGATAAAGTGAGCAGCCCCAGATCAGCCAAAGACAAGTCTCACTACAGCCCCCCCCCACACACACAACACCCCCCCGAGGAAGCTGCTTGTTGTCTGGTTTTTTTTTTTTTTAGTTGTATTTTCTTCCAGTGTACATGTGACAAATGTGACGTGAAATCAGACGAAAAGATCAGATGACAAAGGCGTCCCGCTGACTAGTCGGCGGTGACGCGTCCAGATTTCAGGGCTTTGGTCAGTGATTACTGACTGTCAGAAGTCTGCAAGTGCATCCGTCAAGTCTCCTTTTGATTAATGAATGAACACCGACCAGTTGTTGAGGAGACATGTGACTGTTTCCAGGGGAAACTAATGTCTGTCCAAAGACACACAAGCTAATGTCTCGCTAGCTCGCTAGCTAGCTGGACCAGAGCGGCCATCTTGGATAGGATGAGCTAAATCTTCCTGCCACCAATCCTCCTGAATATTTAAGCCTGTTAAAGTATTGTTTTCCTCACACAGTGTCATGAGACAAGTACTGTGGAATTTGTGTTACACAAATAAAACCTGACTTGACTTTAAATAACCAATAGTCCCAGCTTTATCGGTGGCAGTTTTAAAACACTGTTTGTGCTTTGTACGTGTGTCGTGCAGTGACGTCAGTCGATGACGTCGCAACGTACGGCGCCTTTTGATGACTCGTTCATAGCGAAAGGTTCTGTGATGATGTGTAAACACCATCAACACTGGTTGAGCTCGTGATTATCTATAAACCCACGATAGTTTAGGGGAAGAAAAAAAAAATGGCGTGCACAGCTGAACCGACATCACAGGTGACCTTTTAAAGTCAGAGTCAGATAGTGTGACTTTTAATATCTTGGATCCTCGCTCCCCTACCCCACGCCATATTACCCCTCTTTTTTTTTTTTTTTTATAATAGAGGCAATTACTTCTCATCTTCTCATCTTATCTCGAGCCTCCCCTCCCATGCTTGCTCTTTCCCTTTCTCCTTTTCTCTGTCACTTTACTTCTCAGCAGTCTCCTCTTCTTCCAACACAGCCTTTAACTGTCAAAAGCTTTCTCTTGGTTAAACAAAAAAAAGAAAAAAAGAAGAAGACTATTTTCTTAAAAGCTGACGGGGGGGGGGTTCCGATGGGTGATTTGGCAGCGTGTCATTGCGGGTAATGGCGTTTGGAGTCCCAGCCTCATCGGACTACATTATAAAGTGTTTGATCTATAAGCACCCTTCTTAGCACTCTTTTCCTTTTTTCACTGTCGAGATCTCTGACAGGCGGTAGAATGAGACGGAAGACTCGAAGAGACTTTTCAATCTCTTCTGAAAGGAAATTGGAGCACAGGGCGGGTGGCCAGGGAATTGGACCAAATCTCCTATATTTTGGGAGATTTCATAAGTTTATTTCATGCCAGAATTGTGGTTTTAATATTTCTCCCAGATTGAGGTATTATTGTTCGGGACCGCACTCAGAACTTCCACTTCCCTTGTACAAGTGGTATTTCTCTCCGAATTGGAGGACACATTTAGAAAGAAACGCCATTTTTCTGTAGGGTTGGGATGTTGCTCTTATTGTTTTTTTACCAGTATTCAACACAGCAGATGAATATGGTGGTTTTGCACAGAAAATGAGGCATTGTTGTTGAGCAAAATGGGGGAAAAAAGAGAGAGAGAGAAAAGAGGCTGGTGAAGGTTTGATCTACAGGGACAGACAGATAGGAAAAGGAGCCCTTTAGATGTGTTAACCTGTCATTACTGTAATAAATGTGGCGCCATCTGTCGCTGCACCTCTATTAAAAACTCCTTCAGAGGAACCCACAATTCCATTACAGTTGCACGCACACACACAGTCATCACACCTTTAATTGCTGCGTGGGTAGCAACCTTTGACACGATCAATCAAAGGATCGTCGCACTTCCTAACAAGCCTGAGTGTCTGCGTGCAGCAGCAGCAGCAGCAGCAGCAGCAGCACACGTCGCACAAACCTACACAATGAGACGTTCGCACCACGTTCGGAAGAGACAGTTAAAATCAATTTCAAGGGAAAAGGTGCTCCGTGGTTCATGAAAGTTCACACACACATAGTGTGCACACACTGGTGTGCAAAGCAATCATCTGCAGCGTGCCAGAAAAAGTTAAGGAAAGAGGCTTTCAGTGGGTGGACGTGTCGCTGGCAATCTTAAGCATCACATGAGCGTTTAATTAACCACATTCAGGGATGCCGAGGTACTTACAAGACCAATGACACTCAATCATGCATGGGAGTGTTTGCAAATGCTCATATCTTCATCTGTGTGTGTGTGTGTGTACAGATGTGTTTGAGTGTGTGTTGGCGCGCACCACCTCCCCGTTCGTCATGCTCGGCCGCTGTGTGTCAAGAATTAGTGGAGAGTCCTAATTGCATGAAAACTAATTTCATTTTTTGAAAACCCTGTTTAATAGTGATTTTATTGCCTCGTCCTCTGTGGCCATAAATTATGTGAATTACTGTTCTTTTTGCTTTAAGTACATGAAAAAATTAAGCCTCTCAGTGGTTAATAGATACCATTTCAATAATGGTGTCTTGTAATATATTATGGACTATCTCTCATACGACAATGGGGCCATGCAAGAGAACATTCTACACTCGTCTGTATCTTAAAACCCGGCTGGTAATGCAAGAAGATTTGACTTTAATGTGCATTTGAATGTCCGAGAGAAATGAACCGTGGACGCCCCGATCTTCCAGACGTGGCGATCGATCCGACGTCGGACCTGCGTCTGCATCGCTGATACACTTCACTTTGCAATTCCTCTCGCAGCATTTGAAATTTCTGTTTGAGGGTTTTCAGTGGAACGATTGTTGTCTGTCAGACCGAGGATCCATGCATCATTGACGGGAACATAGTCTCCTTCTTACCTCCGGCGGTAGCTGGAACACGTTCATCTTTGCTTTAGGTTTTGACGTACCTGCCCCCCACACTGAAAACAATTAAAGTGAACTGAGTCTGATTTTCTTACAGATTTTTATGACCTATTTCATTCTATTCCAGATTGACGTAGACATTATTTGTGTAATTATATGTTGCCTTTTCATTGCTATGAGATGTTTTTTTTATATAAAGATAATATCAGCCTTTATCGCGCCCCAACAGGGACATTTATGGAAAGAAGAAAGGTGCAATATACAGTAGAATGTACATAAACTACACTGCTAATACAGCAAAGCTGAGGATTATTGTGGGGTGCTGCAGATACTGAGCGATGGAGACGTGCCCAGTTTGACTGTGGTGGGCAGCTGCAGAGAACAGATCATCTTCCAGCAATGACTAAGACTTTAAAAAACATCGACACAGGACTGGATCCCGTCCCAGTCCTGACCAGTTTGCTCTGCACAAACGCATTTTGTACCAGGTGAAAATCTCCCTCATAATCTGCCATTGTGATGTTCAATTTAAGCTTTTAGTGCATGGAAAAGTCTCACATTTGTCCATTTTTGACAGAACATTTCTGTATTAGATCCTATAAATATACACCTTCTCGTTCTAATCTGTTCCTCTGCAATTATGAAATACCAAGATAACATGCCCTGTGGCCGCAGCTGCACATTAAAACGACACACTGCGGTTTCCATGATCATTTTGTTTCTTGTGTTTTTCCCACAATACATGTTTTTGTTCCCTCTCGGAACAGTTTTGTTCGGCTGACGTGTTGTTTGGCGTAGAGGCTCAGCTTAAGTTAATGTGTCATTCTGTACTGTGTGTGTGTGTGTGTGTGTGAAAAATGTTCATCTATGAATTCAGAATACGGCATTTTCTTTTTTTTTTTAACCCCCTCCCCTTTTTTACATCATCACTTCTGCAGGAATATAGTGTGCTGACATGTCGACATACTTACACACATACTAATTCACTAGTTCAGAGTCTCATCATCATGTTCATCATTCATTAGTGAACAGAAGAGGAGCTCAGCAGTTAATATGCAATCAGCAATAGAACTGTGAACAAATGTGAGGTAAACGATTTCCAGGGAGGTGAGGCACTCTTGTGTCTGCATCATGGAAATGAGGCTGCCGTCATTTTGCTTAACGCAAACACTGGAAACAATTGGTGCTACAAATGGTGCGACCGCCAGCCCACCCACTGTCCAAAGGCAACGACATCCGCCTACCAACACCTCTCTTATTAGCATGTATATCATGTTTTGTCTCAGCTGAAAATGTGTGAAAACAACATGTTTTGTTTTGTTTTTTTTGTTCACTGGGGTTATGTGTGGGACTGTTTCCTTGGCCGAGTAATAAATACCTGGAGTGCTGTCATCCCTGTGAGTTTCCAGGCAACCATTCGGGGACTCCACAAGCAGACCTAAATCTTCCACCTAATTTTGTTGCGAATAATACATCAGCTGTTTAGTTACATTTTAAAGTTAAGTAGTCATCTACTGTTTGATGACACCGTATTTAATCGCCACACAAACGCATGCTTTGGAGTGAGTACTGTGAAAGTCAGTCATCCCAGTGAGAAGCTACTAAATGTTGATAAGATCGGTAATATGATGTAATGAATCCCTCAACATAACTGCACAACGCTGAGAGAATGTTGTCTGACAGAGGATTTTCTGCGACCTGAGCAACATTTACGCTGATAGAGATTGATTGATTGAAACAATTTCCATCCCAGCTGACAGACAGCAAACATTATGGTGCATTTACAGCAAACAGGGCAGGGTTTACGTTAAATTCTATTCATTTACATGATGGCTACCATAATGTCAATAACAGAGCGAGCAGGCAGTATGATTCCGTGGTCAGAGAAGGCAATTATTAACGATGGTGTAGGAGTCCTTTGCATTTAGGTGTGACACAATCAAGAAAGGAATTTGCCTAAAAACATTGAACGTGGAATTCAACGCTCTCTTGTTGTGGTGTTGGAAGATACAAATATACACAGCACAAGCTGATGATGTTCTCAGAGGTAAGTATGACATGTCAAGAATTTATTTTTGAAATGGTTTTACTGAGGACGGCTGATGACGTCTGCGACCAGAATAAGAAAACAACAACAGTAGACATTATGCAGCACACATAAAAACAAGCACTCCCCCTTTAAGTTGATCACAACAGCTGCTCTACAAGCACGATGTCACAGGAGAACACGGTTTAAGAGTCAAGGAGGAAGGAAGATGTGACTTCTTAAAAACAAAGCCCTGAATGATTCAAAGGATCCCGGGTGCTTGTGTTTGTGGGGTGTACACTTATCTGTGTTCTTGATATTAATGTTTAAACCTATGTGCATCACTTTCTCTTTCAGTGTGTGTCACTTTGTTCATCCCAGTTAAAATATATTTTTCACCGACATCCACTTTACACGATAAAAGTTACTTTTTTTTTTTTATTACTATTGACATTCAGTTTTACAATATTGCCCTGACCCTCAATACACCATCGCCAAGCCTCCCAGCAGTAAATAAAATTGCAGTCCACTTTATTACCAGCCACTGCGTACCGACATTTTTCACAACTTCCTTGCACATCCGAAACATTTGAAAGTTATAGATTAGGACATTTGAATGTATTTTTTTAAATTATTCTTTTTCTTTTTTAAAAAACACCTTCAAACCAACTGACTGGAACTATGGCAAAGAAAGAAACAATGGTATCCACACACACAAAAATAATCAAAACTGGGATGGGCAAATTATAATTTTTATTTTTAATTTTTTATAAAAAAGATTTTATAAAAAGTTTTATACAGTTTTATAAATAAGGTTATATTTGAACTTGTATCATGATTTTCACATGTCGTAACCAAGACCAGTTTTTCAGCAGCAACATGCCCAAACACCGACACTGATCAAATTCCATCTGACATACGTGACCCCGGAAGCTCGCGCGAGACTTATGGTATTTAAAGGCGGAACTTCCGGTGCGGACTTTTTTTGGCGGGAGGAGCGAAGGACGTGTGTTTGTGGGCTCGCGTCTTGACTGGTGAGTAAAACTGCAGTTTGAATGTGACACACGGTGAATTTACCGACTCTGTACTTCTGTACTTCTTCCGGTTGTTGTTCATGATTAGCGACCGCGTGTGTGTGCGTGCGCGTGTGCGTGTGGGCGCGCGGCTCCCCGACCAACCGTTTCACAGGACGTGTACGTGATGACGTCATGTGGCTGTCCGCTGTCTTCTGTAGTGACGTCACTGCAGCATCGCCAGTTAACACTGATGGATGCAGACATTTCTTTATAGGAAGAAAATGGACATGTCATCTCTTAATCGTCCCTTAATTACACTTTGTACTTATCAAGAGCTGATGATTATGAGATCAGGATATTATAATTAAGAGATGGAAGAGGTCCCTTCTGTCTGTCTGACACTGTAAGGCACCAGAAATGTTTCGTATAACTAAAAGTAAGAGATAAAGCTTTATTGTCTCTTAGGGGGGAAGTTATGGAGTTACATATACAAAGTGCAGTCAGGAGAACACATCAGTTTGCAGCATTCAAGTGTGGAAGCATTTTTGCAGCATGTTTATGATCACAGAATGAACATACCGGTGACATACTGACCCTTTTCATCATCAAACTGGCTTGATCACCGATGGGGTTTGATGGATTTGGATCATGCTGAATATTCAAATCACGACCAGCGGCTCTGCTCATGTCATAAACCTCCTGTATCCTCTCTGTATTGTTGTTGACGGTGTAGCGGCAAGCAGATTCGACGTGTGTTGCACCTGTGGCCAAAAGTGGAAAAATGTACCTTTTTCCTCGCCTACAAACAGACAATTCACGGCTGCTGTCTCCGCGCTTGTCTCATGTATTCAGCTGTCTGAGATATATGCTCACTGGCAGGTCAACACACAGTCAGGCTGCATCATCTGAGTCATCTGGAACCTTTTTTTGTACACGAATGTTTCGATTCGGGGTCCCTGAGCTCCTCCAAACGTAGCAAACCAAAAGCAGGAAACAGAAAAGTGCATAAACACAATGACAGCTGGTAACAGCACTGAATAGAAAATGTTTATTCTGAAACCAAACCAATCGTCTGGGGTTTGAACAAGCCAGCTGTGTTTTATTTGACTTCAATGTGTTTGCCTGTGTGTGTGTGTGTGTGTGTGTGTGTGTGTGTCTCTGGATTTATTTGCTGCATGATGACCTGCAGTGTCAAAATGACATTTTTGCACCAATTCAGAGGAACTCCCCGAGGGTCACGGCAACAACAGACACACATTAGAGAACGCCTGCCGCCTACGCACGCTCATTTGCACAAGAGCTGACCGACTGACTTTGTACAATATTTCTGCTCGCTCAAACAACAGCGTTCCCAGACGATCACCTTGAGATGGACCCTGCAGATACCGGCTGATAAGATGGGCATGAAGATGCAGAGGAGATAACGGTCTTTAACAGACAGCCGCGGATCTAATTAGGACGATGAAGTCGTCATCCGTCGGGCTGAGTCAGCGGCGGAGTCAACGTTTTGTGTTAATGGAGGAAAATGTTGTGTGTGGCGGGGGTAGGGCTGCCACACTGGGACAGGAAGTAGTATTTGTATGTGTGTTTGACACAGCCAGTCACCCAAACACTGTGTAAATAGGCCTTTGTCTGTGTTTGCCGTGAGGTGTAGACGGCGCTCCCTGAGGATCAGCTGCTCTCCCTGAGGATCAGGTGTGTGGTGGAGGGTGAAGCCAGTGTTTACCCCCTCGCTCAGATAGGAAAATGGCATTCATGACACCTGCCGTGTGTTTGCGTGTTTGGTGTGTAGCAGAAGGACGTTACGACCTCAGCAGAAGTCGGTCAGTCAAGGTGAGAGCACTGGTGAAGACCCGTGAACGTGCGTCACCTTTTATTTCCGCTCCTACGACCTCTCGGGTGTGTAACTGTTTTGGAAGCCGCTCTAGTTGTACTACCGTACTCGCAGTACTTGAGGTGTGTTCTATTGGACAAAGACCTCTGCAGCACAAGAGACAGAATGGAGCCATCACTAGTCCTGCGTAGGGACGTTTTGGAGGTAGACGTTCTACGTCATTCTACGGTGGAAGGACACCGGACAGAGCACAAACACAGTTGGTGGGGGGGGGGGGTCACACTCATGGAGGAAAGCGCTGCTCCTTCTCATCCCGTCCAACGATCGTGATCAACACGATGACCCCCCTGGTATGATGGAGCACGCATCAGTGCAGCGTTTAGGGGTTGTGTTAGGGACAGAAACCACACAAACAGCCCAGTGGTGTTGGTTTCTAGGAAGGTCACATGTTGGATTGTGGAGCTTGAAGGAACTTGGGTCGTATATAAGTACAATCGAGAACTCTGCTCAGGTGACACGGGTGATCACCAGAAAGCTCCTTTTTTAAATTTTAGCCTTCTGGTAACACCATAGACCTCCAGTTCTTCTTCTTCTTCGGTCTCGACCGCAGCACAGGACATTCGTATTTGAATGCACAGTGGAAATGTCAACTCATGTAAAATGTTTGTTTTGTCCCCACCCGAGTTTCCAGCTCCAACTATGACTTTGACATCCAACCACATCTTTGAATTCTTTGAAGCAGAATAATTTTGGAGGCGATCTGGATCCTTTGATTGTCCCAGACGCCTGAAAACAAGATGCTAGCAATGGGCTTTAGCTCATCGATGCGCTAGCAATCAATGCTAGCATCAGCGGGTATTAGCTCATTACCCGTCAGCCTCCAGAGCCCCAGGTTTCCATAATAGATAGAGATACTTTATTCATCTCCTAGAGAAATTGACATTTTCGCTAAGATGACAAGAATGGTGACACAAAAATAAAGTAGAAATACAGTAAAATATAGAAAAAAACTATATAGTAAAAACCAGACTATGTCAGGGCAAATCCAACGTCGTCATTTCATTTAGATGTGACACATGTTGGTCGGGTCTGGGCTCTCAGAGCACTCGTCTTTCTGATCCACGCACACATAAATTATGCATTGTGTTCCATGGGAACACAGCTGGGTTCTATTTGCATCATCTTCCAACCAGACAGAAGTATTTGTTGTAGATTCTTGGCATGTTGGTTTTAACATACTGAAATGAGACCGTGTCAGGCCGTGGCCTTCACATACTCGTACCATTGTCTGACATTCTCTGGGCTGACGCTCGCAGCTGCATCTGAGCCATGTTCATGATGTCCCCGGAGGTACATCTGTGATGCTGAAGATGAAATGGATTTGACTTGATGAGGCAGCGGAAGAAACCCAGAAAAGATTAGATGACACAACGATAAACATGTCATTAAATATGATTCTTTCAGACCACGCTTTCAACGAGGTAAAAACATGAAGTGAAGCTACATTTTTAATTAACTTTAATGTGCTTTTAACCATCCAGTTTATTTAGTTTGCCCCCGCCTTCTATTCCATCAATGTTAATGTAGCTTGATAGTTGTAATATCTTGACTGCTGAGACAGTTTAAAGAAGTAGTAGAAATGATCTGTACCATTTTCCAAAGGAGGGGCTTTTTACATGTACAGAGAGCGAACAAATGCAAAATTAGAGCAGACAGAAGCAAAAGGAAAAATTGTATGATGCAACGATGTCCAAAGAAATTCAGTGGGGGGGGAGTAAAGATAGTTCCAGCGATTATACAGTGAAAAAAAAAAAAAAAACAACTCACACACATTGCAGCAGCCCAGGGCAAAAAATTGCAAGTGCATATAGATGAATTATAGCTCTGACAAATATTTTTAAAGGCACAATCTGTAAAATAAAAATTAAAATACATCCACAGCTAAAACTTTCTACAAAATAAAACCTACTCATTGAATTCCAAAGCAAAAATAACTAATCATTAAAAAATGCTTCACAGCCAAATCTAGGATGTAATTTAGCACCTCATAGAAAAACAAATTACCAGTTTTGTGAAATATATGTGTACGCGTTCCAAGTGTTTCTGTTACACTATTTAATAACCAAAATGCCAAAAGATATGGATGTGACAGCAGGTTTGACAGGTGACATTTTCTGGGGATTGTTTCCTGGTGTCTCTTTCCTACCAGGTGCTGATTGACAGTCAGCTCAGTGGAGGTGTTGCATGATGTGAATACCTTTAACCACACAGCACAATAACTATGTGAAATCAAATTAAGCCGCTCTGTTTATTGTGATTGATTGTGAGCACAAGCAATTTTCAAATAGAAGTTGTTTTTCTAACAGCTGAAAAATGCCATTAATTTACACCCCCCCCTCCCCCACACACCCACACACACACACAACAACAACAACGAAACTGATATCTTCACTTCACTGATGAACCAAAAACATACGAAAAGCTGGAGACACCTGGCAGAAAGTTTCAATTCATAAGTCCAGTGAACTGGTTTATATCATGCCAGAGGAATGTAACCCCCCCCCAAAAAGAGTTTACATTCCCAGCAGTGTGCTCTCCCTCCCGCAAATGTTTTGTAACACCTAAATAAAAACATCTTTTGCTTAAGAGACAGAATCCCAACCACGGACAGTCACAGTAAATGGAATAATACGTCTCACATCCAACAAATCTGCATTTCTTTAAGTTTCATGCACAAGTTGAATTCTCACACGTTTGCTGTCACAACACAGACGATCTGTTTCTCTGCATTGAATCAGAAAACCTTAATCCCTTTCTGTGAATTCAGGAATACGTCTCTCTAGAACTCTGATGTTGAGGCAAAGCGTTTGTCATCATATCATCCACATGACAGGCACCTCCCTCTCTCTGTTTGACGAGTGTGTAGATTTAAAACAAATGTGAATTGATCCATTTTTTTTTGTAACAATCGCTTTTCATCTTTGGATGAGTGAATCAAACTGTTGAATTATTCACAAACACTCTCTATTCAAATGAGGCAATCAATAAACACATTTTAGACTACTATTTCTACTGTTGTTTAAATGTCTGTGCTGCAATAGTTTGAAATAAATGCAGCTGCCACAAAAGGTTGTCTCGCCAGCTCCTAAGGGCTCCTCCACCTCTGCCACACCGAGTGTTGTTTGGGTGATTGACAGAAACTCAGTGTTGTCACCTTGGGACTCTACAATCATGTGCAGTGAATGAAATTTGACTTTTTTGTAACGGAGGAAAATAACACATACGGCTGAGAGCTACAGGTCTGAAGGCTGACGGACGGGCCACGGGGGTTGGTCTCACTGTCCCCCCGGATACAGCACTAAATGAAACGATAGTGTCCAGAGTCTGTTACTCTGTTTGAATCCAACCCTGACGTCCATATATCTGACTACCTCAACTGTTGGAATATTCTGTGAGTAGTAGATTAAGGTTGTGTTTCTCAGATTGCTGTGAGTAAATACCCATGTACCGACCCCCCCCCCCAAATTGATGGCTATGCATCGACAATGAAACGACAAATGCAATGTATATGTTATATTCTACAAACATGATGTTAGAAAACATGACTTTTTATGCTTTTGGGCTGAAAATTCGTCCTGGTAACGTTTGCAGGCTGATAAGGGACGTGCCAACTTCATCTTCAGTATTCTTCAGCTTTCATTCTCCATCATTTCCGTGTACCATCGCTGTGCCAACATACCGGGGATATGAGGAATGGAGCAGAGCAAAGTTAAAAATAAAACAAACACTGCAACGTCTGGGGCTATAATAAGAAAAGTTCACTGGCGTTGGTCTGGAAGTTACCCTTGTAACCGTGGTTACCTGTGGTAACAATCGCTCTAAACGTAGCCCAGGAACAGTTTGGGAGACAAGGTGAAAAGGTCAGACATGAGAGTTTTGTGTTGTTCAGAACCTCCCCCACGCCTCGGAAGATCATCTAACGTCATCGCTGAACCTGCGTCTAACTCCTCCATCCTTTCCCTCACCAGTTTCCATCTCAGTGAAGCTTTTCTCTGCTTCATTATTCATTCGTTATACAGAACTCTTTAAGTTGTTTTAGAGTGGTTCATTTATTGGGGCTGCTTTATTTCCATGTAATGATGGCTGTGCTGTAAAAAGTCTCCGTGTCCTTCTAGCTGTTTTCTTCAAGGACATGTCGGGGTAAAGCTCATTAACATTTACGTGTGATTCAGTATGTGGTTGCGAGACAATATGAGTTGTTAACGATGTTGTGTAAATATTTATTGGACAGCAGTTATCCTCAAACTATCTCGATGGCATTTGCCGGCAAAATGTGACTGGCGGTGATCGACTTTTTACCACGAAACCCTTCACATCATGTGGGTAAAAAAAAAGAAAGAAAAAAGAACAACATGTTTGTCCTGAAGCTTCTGTTTCCTCCACACTTTTTTGTTTCTATATGCTGCTTATTCTGCTTTCCAAGAAAGTGAACAGGAATACGTAACTTTATCAACCAATTGCCTCGCAGCTTCCAGACCTCCTGACTCACACTCCTCCGATTCCCCTTCGTTTTCTCCCCGAAATGAATAAATTCCCTCCACAAAATAAAAACGATAAGACTGCAGCTGCAGGGAGAGATCAGGAGGGGCAGGCTCATTCTGAAGTGCAACATTTAACAATTCATTGAGCTCAGCTCTGTGATTTCATTACAGGGTATTTAATCCAAAATTAATAAGGGTTGTTATTAACCTCTCCCACCCTCCTTCCTCATTAGTCTTATTTCAGTGATGTTTGGAGAAGGATAATGACGCCTCAGAAAGTGTTTCACCCACACGTACGGAACATATGGACAGTTAGCACATATGCTAAAGTGTAGTGTAGTGTAGTGTAGTCTGAAGGTGTTACCAAATTATTCTGGCACTTAAATATAAACACACCTGTTGAATTTCAGGGGGGTTTCATACCTACCTTGTGCGGTTCGTACTTTCCCAAGAACCAAAGTTCGGTCCGCCCAAAAGAGGTGGTTCGGCAGTGTGAAAGATTTCTTTTGATTGACACGAAGAAGAAATACCGTAAGTACCGCAACGTCGTAACAGTTGTTGTCATGAAGCTTTTATCATTAGCCTTCTTTGCTAAGTGCTAACAGTGCTAACTAACTAATTTGAGCGCTTTGGTGCCGTGACCAGGTCATACTCCCCCCTCCCTCCATCCAGTCATTGTCCAGGGAGACGCATCAGACATCAGTATTGAGGACAGAACGTCAGTAGATCTTTGGTCCACTGGTATTGATTCAAACCAGAACCAAGGATCAGATGGAGACAGTGGAGGGGAGAACACCACCCTTGGTCCAGACCTTGGTTCAGACTTTTGGCTGTGAAAATCCCCTAAGATATCGATCACACTGCACTTTTTACCTTCACTCAATGTTAAGTTAAGCCCCAGTGGGATTCAAACCAAAATCCGAGGGTGAAAGTCTACATATTCAACATTTACCCACAATGCCCTTCTGTATTAGTCTCAGAAATACTTTTTTAATCCTGGAGCTAAACTGACTTAGTTTCCAGATTTTGTTGGTGTTTATAATTTGTCCAGATATTCACCCACAATGCATTGTGTATGCTGCTGGTGGTTTTGTGCTCCGATGCGAAAAAGAGAAATAGATATGTGAAATCGTTCCCGGTGCTGTGAGGAGGATCATTTGTGCTATCTGACTTTCACAGAGAACTCAGGGTGAGTTCAGCAGCATCTTTCCTCCTCTTCTCCATGTCTCCGTTTATCACTCTTTTGTCCCATTCGTCGTAGAAGACGTCAAACTAGCCAGCAACATGTAAACACTGGGACACAATCGACCTTTTCGTGTGGAATACAAATCATTATAACACCTAGGGTTCATGTGATTATTTAAGATGCTCAGGGGTATTTAGAAGAAATGCGGGTGTGTTTCCGTCGATACAATCATGTCCAAGTGCAAAGCGGGTGTGAGAGATCCCAACAGAAGCACCCTCATTAACCAGCTGACCTGAGGGAGCACCAGCTGGTTCAGACTCACCTCGTCTTCAGGATGCCATGGATCAGACCTGATCCAAGTCTGCTAGTTTAGACCCTGAGTGGACCCAGTCTGTATCCATCAGTCAGTCAGTCTGTGGAGTGTGACAGCTGATCTGATCGTTAGTAGCTATAGCAACAATCAAATCCACGACAGAGTGGATTGTTACAGTTTACCTGCTAACCAGTGCAATTAAAGTTAACTTTTGTCTTCCCGTGATGGGAAGTCCTAACTTTCACTTTCTCTGCACCTGTCATGTATGACCTGCTGCTTTTTCACAAACATTCATTCAATCATATTCACGCCTCTGTTTCAAATCTGTTTGCGCCAATTACTACTGTGTTATTTCTGTCTTTAAACACACTCTGTCCTTGTGCTGTACAATTATACAAATTGCACCTGTCATATCCTGTGTTCCATTCCACATGACAACTCATTTTCATTGTTTTTTTGTTTTTTTCTGTCCGTTTTCTGTTAATTCAGCTTCGTTCTGTCCTGATATCTCTTCATTTCTTTTTCTTGATCTCACTCATTCTCCTCGGTCCCTTCACTGCACACCTAATTATAAGAATTTATTTTATCTTCCCCTGACTTTTTGCCTGTACTTTATCATCTCTGTTCACCGCCCCTCGTGTGGCTTCCGTCCCCCTCTGAGGCTCCTGCAACACTGACCAGAATTACAGACCAGTGTGGATAAGGTGGTGTTTTTGTCAGTATAACAGGGTAATACCTAGGACTAATTATGCAGGAAGATGTACTGTCTCTGCACTCTGTGTGTGTGTGTGTGTGTGTGTTGGGTGGGGGATGGTGGTTGTTGCCAGAATTCATGGGGTTATGCGCAAATTGGTTCCGGTGGGAGATAGAGAACAGGAAGTGGGTTTCCATGAGAGGCTGCTGCTGAATAGATTGTATCCCACCGAATGTTCATCCGTGTGTTTTAGCTGACTGATGTATTTGAGAGTTTAGTTACCATTCACAGCAAGGTGGTTGAGTTGTACCTTGTGAGAAACGATTCTGGATTTCTTACCAAAGCGGATTTTTTCTTGTTCTGATTCTGTGGCATCTTGGTTCGTTTTCTCTGGTCTGAACTACTTGATCTTGGGTCTGCATCCCCTCAGCTCATTTTGTCTTTAAACAGGGAAAAACGTAAACGCATCATGTCAGTCTGCAGGTGTTTCTCTGACACTGAGGACCTTCGGTTGCTCGTCAACCGCTTGTTCTTACCAAATATCTCAGTTTGAAGTCGAGACAGCGCAGAGGTTGGCTGCGTTAATCGACCAAAGCTCCAAATCATGTGGTTTATCGTCGTTTCGTTGGTGAGTACGCGATTCGTATGGCGACCACCTCTTTTGTGGATGTTGGTTCAGATGTTTCAGTCCACCTGAATGCGATAACTGTGCTCAAGCTTGTTGGTGTTAATGTCAAACTCACATCTACAATGTTGGATTTGTGTGCTTGTCTAAACGCATCCACCACAGGAGACAACACATGCTCTTCCCTTAATGTCAGATGACGCCGCTCACACATTCTCAAATAGCGACTCCTACTTCCCTTACATGTGATACTGATGCACTCTTTGGCATGTGTGTGCGCTGCAGCAGGCCGCCCAACGTTAATCCACTCACATCAGTGTAAAATCAATGTCAGGATAAAACAGGACACTTTACATAAGGAGGACGATCGAAGTGACGCCGAAGTGTATTTGGAAGTGTGCGGACGCCAGGATCAGCGCAGCCTAGTGTTTCTTTAAGGCAGCAGGCAGCTGCCACTTGTACAAGTCGAAGAAGCAAATTACAGGTTTCAACTCAGGAATTTAGGCTCTGCAACAGTCAACAACTTTTATGTAACTTTTGATTCACAACTCTAACTCCTGCTTCTCCTGCTTAGATAGATACTTTATATATCCCAAGAGGAATTCACCATGGGTTTTTTTTTCATGCAAGAAAAATACTTTCTCTTGAGCTGGAGGGGGTCAACTAGTCCACTTGTGCTTCATATTGTACCAGGTCCAGCTGTGGATTGGTTAAGATTAAAACAAAATGCCTAAGTTTTGTGTTAGAATGAAAACTGTCCACGTTTCCAGCCACACAGTGGCTCGAAAATAGGTTCTGATCATATCAACATTGTATCACATCAGTGTCATGTGAGATATGAAGTTCATACAGATGTTTTAAGGTGCCTTGTGTGTCTGCAGTGTAAGATTTCAAATTGTCATGTTCTTCATCTCAGGAGGCCGTCTTTGTAATTTGTGTTTCCTAGTGTACCGCCCCCTACCTGCAGTGGCGATATGACACATATTGCTTGTGTGAATGTAAATGCGAAAGATAAGTACCCTGTAGGATTAAAAAGGTATTTTAAAAAGGGTTCAGGTCAGCGTTCCACACTGAATCGATGCATGAAAACCAAACATACCCTAATCAAGGTTATGTTAATTAACAGTGACACACCGGCGACACCGGCTTTCTGTCATTTATATGGCCACCAGGGGGCATCTGATTTAAAAACACACACACAATGGTTCCTCTTGTCATCCTTTACATCACAGCCTAATATCGTCACACTGACTGACTGGTGCAGCAGGAAGTAAGGTGGTGGGGGTGACTTTCTTTTTGGTTGCTGAATGTTATGTACTGTTCAGGACAGTACAAGGAGCCGCTGATGAGAGGAACATTTGCAATGTCCTCTGGCGATTCAGTGCTTAAGAGACAATGCGCTTTGCTTTGTTCTTGGAATTGGCAGCTTCATAAAATGTTAATTGCAATTGCTCCAAACACCCTATAGGATTTTATCTGATGAGAAGACTGAGAATTAGTTTTCATCATTCTCAATAACAGCGCTTCCCGCTCTGAGCTGTGACCTAGTCAGTGTCCTGCTCAAGCTCACGGGTAAGCAAATTCAGCAGATCTTAACGCTCCGTCTCTGCATTGCACCTGATCGAGGGGGGGTAAAATCCCCAGCACACGCACTTTTTCAATCCTACTGCACCTCCTCTAATCTTTCTTCCCTCCTCTGCTTTCATCCCTCAACTCTCTCTCCAGCAGATTCATTCAGAGCACCATCAGCAACAAGCCTTGAATACAAAGCAGAGCTGCGTCACCTACACATGCATACGTACGTAAAGTCTCACAAGAATTGACTTCAACCTTCTGAAAGTGATGATGAGTTATCTGAGCGAGTGACAGGGCTCCATACATCACATGCATACCAAAAGCCACGACTGCCACCATCTTTAACCTCTACGATGAGCAGCCCTCTGTGCTGCTCACGCAACCATCCATTACCCTGCTTCTTTACTTAATTGCTGAAATGTGTGCATATCAAACTGTACAATGTGTGCATATGCCCTTTAAAGAAATGTGTGTCCATATAGACTTGGTGGGTGCTTTTTCCTACACTTTGCTCTTGTGACAGCAGGAGCCAATGGAGAAGTATAGATTTTTTTTCTTGTGCATTATTTACCCTTCAATAAACCTAAAGTCCATCCGTAATGAATTTAGTGTGTATATACACTGACAATGAGTAGGTCTCCAACCAGGGAGCTGCTCAGCCCCCGTGAAAGTCAAGGCTTTGATTAGTATTTGACTCTTGTTTTCTCTGATAGGCGTCCAAGTTGAGTAGGTTACCCTTTCCCCAGCATCTGTTGGCTGGTTTGTTTTTCGGTCCGTCAGCAGAATGATGTCAAAACAACCAGGCAAGTCTTCACGCAGCTGAGTTTCTACACAGAAGGAGATCATCAACAGAAACGAACAGACAGCTGCCAACACCATTGTCCATCTCATATCAAAATCTGATTTCCTTCCTCTTGGGGATGTGGTTCCCTTATAACAACATATCCCCATCAACTAGGTTGGAAGACGCCAAAGAGGTCAGCCACAAACTGGTCAGCATCTTTCCTTCGAAAAGTTTTGAGATGCGTTGGAATCACACTTCATAATGGCCTTTAACTATGAAAGAGAAACAGTTGTTTAGATATAACCACCTGAAAACAGGAAGCTTGAACAAAGCTGGATTTCTGCTTCTGCGTTGAACTGACGGACGGCATCGCCTTCGCCGCGGTCTACAAGGGTGTTTTATGCCGTAGTGAGCGTAGCTGTGTTTACCTCAAGCGCTGGTGATTCAGATTGTTCTCATAAATCACCTTTTGGACAGCTGTATTTTCCCTGCAAACACTGTTGTGACGCTCCGAGAGCTGCGAAAGTCTCGTGACACAAGTAGTCCCATCATAGTCATTGCCGCCTGCCTTCCGCTGATGCGTAGAACGTTTCTGAACAGGATGTCAGGCTGCGCCGTGGACACCGTGGCTTAAATACAATTTAATTGGGAAATCCATAAATTATTAGTCCAAATACCTTTTGTAGGTTTACATACAAATCCAGAAGAACAGAACCCTAAACCTAACCCTCGAAGTATAAGTCCTTATTTAAAACAAACATTCCATGAACCGAACCATAGCTTAACCATGGTGCTGGCATGTGATCAATTATTTCAAAAAGGGAATTTGTGACAGTTCTGCAGGCCACCGTTTTGAGCGTCACCACAACACACTTCGGGAAAGTACTTACGGAGGGTCATAGGATCGGAACAACGTACGCGTCTGTTGGGTTGGAGGACATGTGGTTAGATTTTGACTGGCATCTGTTCCAAAGGGGACATCTCATGCACATACACACATGTTCGCACTCACACACCCAACACGCACACTAAGACTGCTCGGGGACAATGTTCGCTTTGACCGATTTGTTGGCTGCGCTGCACTGACCAACCCTGACACGCTCGCTCTCACATGTACACGTCTGTTTACCAGCAATTCTGAGCAAAACATTTCAGTGTTCAATGTT
>NW_027615693.1:0-36856 GCF_965212315.1 Lampetra planeri
AGTACATTCCCATCATGTGTAGTCTTTGGTCACAGTGCCTCTGTTGTTTTTCCCTTTGTTTTTGCAGAGGTCCGATTCAACGTTATGATTTTCACCTGGATGACTGACCACACCAGTGTTATGATAGTTTTGGGATGTGTTGTTTCTATTCTGCACCACTCTGTCTCTTTGTCTTTGTTGAAAAAGTCCCAGGTCCGAGGCTATCAAATTCAACAGCCCCCCACCCGCCACTTTTTCCAAAGAGCTGCTGCTTCCTCATCCTCCCTTCCATAAATGGTAGACCACCATGCATTAGCAGTTTTACAGGAAACTATTCTCTTGGGAGATGGAAAAGCATTGTGCTTTTTGAGCTAGCAGACCATCGTAGGGCAGGCCCACCTGATAGATGTAAGCAGTGGACTTCATGCCCACAGTTCCATCTTGTCAACATATATTTTCTGTTGTTTAAAACTTATTTTGGCTCTGTGTTTGTCGTAGTAGTTTTTGAACCGCCTACATTTCCTTGCAGATAAGAAACGTAAAGCATGAAGGGAAATGACCCTGCTATCGTAATGACCAGTATTCCTCCGCTGGTGCGCCAACAGGAAATAAGGTCATTAAGACTGAGCTTCATGTGTTGTGCTGATTTGAAGTGCTCGTTGCAGCCATAGATTTTTCTGAAAATGTCAAATGTTGGATTGCATGTAGCAGTGAGGCCAGCCTTCAGTAGGACATGACAAAAAAATGAGTGTTTGAATAGTAAAATTGGACCTGCTGAGCTGTGAAGTGGAAAAAAGAGACACAGGCTGGTATTGCTCTTGCCACCCAGCTGACAGGTGTTTTAGTCAAAACCACAATAGTTACTGGTACTGACGTCATTCATTTTAAAATAATACTGGAAGAGTTTCAGTTCAAAGCCCAGTTGATGAAATCTGTCGACGATATTTGATGTGTAATTAGGTCTAATTTTTCTAAGTTTCTATTTCCACTTCAGCTGGTGTATTGCCTGCCATATTTAGACATTGGATTTGACTACTTCCTCGTTTCTCACAATGCCCCAACCATGTGTCTGTCCCACAGAATTTCAAAGCTGATCCTGAGGAGCTTTTTACCAAACTGGAGAGGATAGGGAAAGGCTCTTTTGGTGAAGTGTTCAAAGGCATCGACAATCGGACTCAGAAAGTCGTGGCCATTAAGATCATTGATCTGGAAGAAGCAGAGGATGAAATAGAGGACATTCAACAGGAAATCACAGTTCTCAGCCAGTGTGACAGTCCCTTTATCACCAAGTACTTTGGATCCTATCTCAAGGTAAGCTGTTGGAGCCGCCCTTGCTTAACAGGTAGTAATCCATTTCTGCCATATTGTATATGGCTGGGATGTGCGCTGCAAGCCAATAAAGGCAATGTAGGTCAATAAATAATGCATATGGGCAACGGCACAAGTATTGGCTCTGTAATATTGCACTGATAGCTGTGGGAATACATGGTGTGGTTTTGCTGTGTAGTCACGTCATATGTTTGTGTTTCAGCAGACTGTACGTTGGACGATAGTAGATATTCACACTGTGTGTCGGTGCTTTAAGTTTCTCTAATAACATTTACTACATACTATACCACTTCACAACAACATGGAGAGCCGAGGCCCTTTAGCTCAATTTTGCTGCTGGCTGAAGGTTAGAATTATGGCTTATGTTGTGTTTAGAATGTCAGGAATTTGTGTTGTGTTTATGTTTTGACTATGTGGGTGCAGCAAAAAGGATGAAGTTTGTTGAGATCCACTTTTCTAGTTTTTAGTTCTCTTTGCCTGTGTGTGTGTGTGTGTGTGTGTGTGTGTGTGTGTGTGTGTGTGTGTGTGTGTGTGTATGTAAGGATCTACACGTGCTAAGAACATTTACTGTCAGAAGCTGTTGATGATACAGTGGACTTCTTAACCCTTTAACTCCCAGTGTCACTGCTAGCATACTTTGGAGTACCGTAATTATGTGGCCGATCAGAAAACATCCAACATTTACTGAAAGCTGAGAATTTACACCAGGTTCCCCTGCCAGGGGTGAAGAAGGAGCCAGGAGAAGGAGAAAACACAGATCAGTTCCTGGACAGTTGAAAACAGCCATGTTGCTGTCATTATGGTAATGATTTGCTGGCTTTCAGCAACAGAGCGAATGGGATTACCGTAATGACAGCAACTTGGCTTCTCAGCTTTCAGTAATAGTTCGATATTTTCTGCACATAGTCACGTAATTACGGTAATCCAAAGTATTCTAGCACAAATGGGTCTGACACAGTGAGTGTTAAACGTTTGAGGGGATGCATGCCGTGATATGAGAGAATTTCCTAATGTTTGCAGTACCTTTCTATTTTTCACGTATATGGGAAAAGTACTGCCAATCTCAACTGGACTGTTACTCGTTCTCCAACAATATAATATGAAGAAACATCATATTTTTCAGGGTACAAAATTATGGATTATCATGGAATATTTGGGTGGAGGATCAGCCCTTGATCTGGTAAGTGTCTATCAACTCACTAATATTTCATTTGCAGGCCGAAGCTTCCCGTTTTCTAATTCTACATCAAATGTGTCACCTGGATGGTCTGATATTTGTCTAGTTGGAACCAGGCGCACTGGATGAAACGCAGATTGCAACGATTCTGAGAGAAATCCTGAAGGGGCTCGAGTATCTGCACTCTGAAAAGAAAATCCACCGAGATATCAAAGGTGAATGGCCGTCAGGTTCACCTGTGCTTTAACAGGCTTGTAAATACTCTGTTGAAAATATGTTATTTTTCTACTTGTCGATCATGCCCAGGTTAAGTGTGGAGCTTTCAGCAGCTGTTGTTGGAAAGTTTTCTAAAGTATACAACTCAGAATCTGGAAACACTTAGGTCACAGGTACCTTTCAGTGCCATGGCTGCAAGAGGACATACGTTTTACAATGAAATATAAATTCTGTCATGATTCTCATGCTGCTGTGAGAAGACATGTGCAAACAGAGGGTTTAGGAGCTTCCTGTTTACACCTTGTGTGATCTGTAAAACGGGCAGTGATGTTCATAAATTTTCAATGTAGTGTGTCTCTGGGACCCAAAGGTGGTGGTGAGATGGTTGGCAGATACATATATTCATGTATATTCAAAATGTATTTCAGATTAAACAACATAAATGGGACCAAAATAAATTACTAAAAATCAAATGAAAACAAAATTGAATCTGTAGTACCAAAATAAATTGTCAAAAAAAAGTGTTTATTTTAACACATAAACAAAACATTCTCATCAGTCAGCAAATAAACTGTCACTGAAATAACACAAAAATTTATTTGTCTGAACATCAACTAAATCAAACGCTCTGCAACTTTTAGCACAAAAATGAAACATATACGTTTTATCTTTTTCTTTGGTGGCATTTTTGTTGATGCACTGTGCTTGCACCGGATATGATGAGTTGTTTTCTATCTTCCACCCCATCCTCTGTTTTCAGCGGCCAATGTGTTGCTGTCAGAACAAGGCGACGTGAAGCTGGCAGACTTCGGTGTGGCCGGCCAGTTGACGGACACCCAAATCAAAAGGAACACGTTCGTTGGTACTCCTTTCTGGATGGCGCCTGAAGTCATCAAACAATCTGCCTACGATTCAAAGGTCAGAATAATTGCATGTTGTCTTGTAACACCATCAGATTTTTATATTGTGCCACAAAATTGACAGCTGTAATATAAATTTCTTCCTCACTGGAACACTGTGTCCAGCACAAAGCCCTTGCAGTGAACTGTGAGATTCTCAGCTGGGTTAGAGGGGAAGAATGGACGCCATCCACATTAGCTGGGTTGGGTGGAACATCTGGAGAAGTGGGAGTTTCTGCTGTTGTTTCTACTGGGCTCACTGACCTGTGGTGAGGAGAAGGAACAGCACATAGCCAGTGGCTGACCACAGTATTTGTTGGATGAGGGAAAAAAGACCAAGAATAATTTTTGGCAGTGGACCAGCGTTTCCTGTTTGTTGCACAAACTCTGGTGTTATATTATCTCCTAGAGAAGAACACAGTCCCACTTCACACAGGTGTGTGACAGACGGAATTGTCGCAAATGTATGAACATGGCATGAGAGCATGAATTATATATAAAACCATATTAGATTTGGTTTTATTTTGGTGTAATTGAATGAATCCACATCAGAGATTGTGCACAACACTGCCAGCCAGTGTTGAACCTCTGTCTCCTGTCAATGAAGTCTGCCAGATCAAAATAACTGTTTAATATAGCTAAGGGATCCAAGTAAGGGTTAATGCGGAGGTGTGCGTTAAATGGTTTTAAGTTTTTAAGTTAAACTTAAAACCACACACACCTATGTGTTGATTAACCTGCTTATACCATGGTCATGTACCAAAGAAACGAAATGGATCATTAATTTATGTTTGCATGTGTTCTCATATCGGTGGTTCACTGTGTCACTTCCTGGTGCAGTTTTCCTCTTGATTTTTTTTTTCTTCTTCATTTTTTTTTCTTCTTCAGTCTCCCACGGGTCAGAATTCTTGTAGTCTACAAACAAGTTGAGGCCATTTTCCTCCTCAAATGTCTAGTCGTTGTTACCGCTGACAGCTGTGCTCGTGTGCTGTTCAATGTTCCCAACCTAACAGGTCGTGCCGTGGACGGATAGTACAAAAGTTAACCTGGAGCCGAACCACGTGTACATTACGCGGTTTTAACGTACAGCTGCCAGCCAATCAGAATGGAGCATTCACCCAGACCATGGTACAATTATGGTTGATCAGTACTGTCCAACAAAAAGACACATTGCAAGTTTAAATGATGCACCATTTGTCCTCTTAAGTGCTCATTTCACTTTTAGGTTTGAAATGACCTTGCACATATTTTGGGAACCACCACAAAATGAGTCAGTGTGGTTTAACAGCAGTGTCACAGTCAGCAGAGATTCCTCAAATACTGCTCGGTTCAGACACGTCTGAATTAAACGTCAGCCCTCGCAGCGCTCTGTCCGACTGTGTTTGTGGAGAAACGTGTGAGACTCTGCTTCGATATTAAGATCTTTGTTCCTGATTTTTGCAGGCGGACATCTGGTCATTAGGAATCACTGCGATAGAACTGGCTAAAGGAGAGCCGCCCCACTCTGAGCTGCATCCGATGAAGGTCCTGTTCCTCATCCCAAAGAACAATCCACCCACACTGGAGGGAAACTACAGCAAACCACTTAAAGAATTTGTCGAGGCGTGTTTGAATAAGGAGCCTAGTTTTGTAAGTGTTGGCGACTGGTCTGTTTACAACGAGCAGACGTGGTTTTAATACACATGAACTCTGTTTTCTTAGAGGCCCACTGCCAAAGAGCTGCTGAAACACAAGCTGATTGTACGGCACGCCAAAAAGACGTCTTATCTGACGGAGTTAATCGACAGATACAAGAGGTGGAAAGCAGAGCAGTCTCGGGATGAATCCAGCTCAGATGACTCCGATGAGTAAGTTCCTCAACGTGTGCGTCATTTTGGGAGTTGCCCACTCAAGCATCGGTCCGGCCCAGAGTTCAGAATTCAATATGGCGGACGTATCTGTTACCGTAAACAGTGTTTTCTTGTTTTTGACGTCTTTTTTTTGTTATGGTGTGTGTTGAAAACCTCATACTGGTTATCAAGTAGGTGTTAGTACAAGAACCTACATAGAACTGCCAATACATAGTAATTCACACAATCCAATTAGGACATACTAATATTATTAATAATAGTAAATATTGAGTCTCAGCTTTACCACCTCATTCACTCATGTCCTGTTGTTATCACAATCAGACAGTAAACAATGGCGCCCTCTCTTCAGCACCATCATATTTTATTCTCGCCTGCATCTGTTCATATGACGCACATTAGTTGTGTTTGATCACCCAGATCTTGGTGGGACAGGGGTCTCTATCTCCAGAGCCATCCCCAGGTGCTCTGTTACTTTCACCCAAAATGCATGTGCCGAATAACATTCCCATAGCACATGTAGGAAAGTCCCTGCTGCCGCCATTTCCAACAGAGATTGTCAGGTAGTAAAACCAGAGCTGAAGATGAAAGTTTGACACAAACAACTCAGTTTTCACCTGGGAAAGAACAAGTTGCCAACTCAGACATCTGCTGCAACTGGAACACACTGTAAATCCAGCAACAGTGTATCCGACTGACGTCAAGTGTCATTGTAGGGAGACACACGGTCAAGCATCTGGAGGGGAAGACTCCAGCATTGATGACTGGATCTTCAACACCATCAGGGAGAAGGATCTGAAGAAGGTTCAGAATGGAGCCATTCAGCCGGTGGAGCTGGAAAGCAAACAGGCAAGTATGGAGTCCAACGGCAAGGCTTTGTCTTCGACGTGTCACGTGTCTCTGATGTCTCTGTTTCTGCCTCTGAACCCAGGAGGAGGAGAGTCCAAAGCGGCCTTTGTCACAAAGCTTGTCAACTATCTTCTCCCCGGTGTTTTCGGAGGTAATGATCACAATTCTGAATGAGGAATGTATGAATTCTTTTCTAACATTTGCAAGTAACACAACAAATTCAACTGAAAAACAAACAAAACTAATGAGAACAGTCAAAACTATCACAATAGTCAAAGTATTATTATCAGTGTCAGTATTATTAAGATGAAGCCAACTTGTCCAAAACAGGGGAAGATAAAGCATTTTTCTTCATCTTTACATCTTACAAATGTACAAAGAATAGAAGTCCAAAACAAATAGACAGTCCACTGCTGCTCTGGTGGAGTTCTAGACACAGATGCTGAAAATGTCCCCTATCTGACAATGAGGAAGAATCCTTCAACAGATTCCAGGTTCCAGAAGGTTCCAGAAATAATTGTTGAGTCAGACAAACAAACAAACAAACAAACAAACAAAAACAACAGACAGATAAGCTGGCAAAAATAGAACCTCCTTGGTGGAGGTAATAATCTATGGAGACAACAGGACTAAGTACACATCAGTTGTCAGACATCTCTGCATGTGATTGGTGCTGAGATCATCAGATGTTTGTGTTGTTGCAGTTGAAAGCCAAAGGTGAGACAAGTAACGGAAAGCCAGAGGCTGCAGAGGCCCTGCGGGAAGCCATGGTCCTGGCTGAAGAGACTCACCCGGGGATCTGCGACTCTCTGGTGGCCGAACTAGTGCAGAGACTTCAGAGGTGATTCAGCTCCTTCCTGGTCCTCTCACCGGGTTGGTGGTGTCTTTGGTCGCATGTGACGGAATGTTCACTCCCTGAAGGTGCTGGATTTTTGTCAGTGGGCTGTTTGACGCACGGAGACACTGGAGGCTGTGATTTGCTGGCTGGATGTTGTAGAGACTAGTGGGTTTAGCAGTAAGTCATCTCTACAGATGCTAAGTGGTAGTTAGGGTTCCAGGGCATGATGTTCTGAAGATGACTCCTGCTGGCTCTGGAGAAATCGTGACTTCCTGCTGCACTAACAGCAGATGAAACTTTACAGATGACCGTTTTTATTTTGTAATATTAATCAACTCTTGATCCACTCTTCTTATCCGCAGCGTGTACTGTGGTTTGGTTAGCGTAGCATTTCAAGCTAATGTGAAGACAGAGTGAAGACAAACGTTAGCATGTTTGTAGCTGGCTATGTCACCCGTTCTACAACCATCATCTGCGACTGATTGGGTGGAATCCTCTGTAACGTCTCTCAAACGGGACGGTTTACACCGCTGACACCACGTCTCAGGACGCGTCACCGTCAGAGTGCTAACACACACCCTGCTTCTCCGTCGTCAGGTTTTCTCTGCTGCAGGCCGCCACCACTCACTGAGAGCAGCTCGTCCCGCTCAGCTCTGACCTTCCACCTCAGTGGGCGGCGGCGTCCGACCTCCACAGCCAGGACCGAGTCTCCCCTGACGGTCTGCGTCGCTCGTCTGCTTCCGGCCAATCCTGGCCTGTCCGTTCGCCGCCTGTTAGACGCCGGGGTGGGGGGGGGGGTTGGGGGCTGGGTATCTTTCTTCCAAGACTGTAAATGTTTTTTGCTTTGGGTGAGTTTGTGGCTTCATCACAAAGGTTTCCCACTCAGCGTCCTTCTGGAGAAAGCGCTTCACAGTGTGAGTGTGTGTCGTGTGTGAGCTACCCAGTGAAAGGTGTGGTGAAGAGCATTCTGTTGAAAACTCAGGTATCCTGCTTTAAGTGGATGGGCTCAGTGGGATGGTTGTACAGACTTGTAAATAAGACACACACACACACACACACACACACAAGGATTGGAGCGTATGTGACGCCACCACTGTGGACAAATGGCCAAATGCAAACTGTAGATAGTAGTCGAGTTAAATATTTGGAGACTAAAATGGCCATAAATGAGATTGCCTTGCCTTTGTACTTCTTTTGTATATTTTTGATTGTTTTGCAGTTGTAAAACTGTTCACGTACTCATCCAGTGAATGAAAAGGTCTGCCCTTTATGTGTAACTATTGATTGATTGGATGTTTCTGAAATCTGTACATTTGACCTTTAAACTCCATGCTGGGGCTGGAATCATTTCAGAGAATGTATGTTGATATGAAAGGCTGGATCGCTACAATAGACTGTATAAAAGACGTCGACATGGCTGCTGGGACATCATCCATGGAGTCCAAACTAGTTTGTGATGAGAAATTAGAAGCATATCAGTGGTGACACGGTGGACCAGTGGTTAGAACTGTCGCCTCGTAGCAAGAAGGTCCCTGGTTCGCATGCTCTCCCCGTGTCAGCGTGGGTTCTCTCTGGGTACTCCGGCTTCCTCCCACCTCCAAAAGCATGCTGAGGTTAATCGGCTACTCTAAATTGCCCGTAGGTGTGAGTATGAATGGCTGTCTGCCCTTCACCCCTTGACAACCGCGACCCGTAACCGGAGCAACAGGGGAAGATGGATGGAAGGAGCGTGTCAGTGCGGCGCTGTGGACAGTTCAGCCCGCCGTGGCCACGCCGTAACGCAAAACCAGAAGCCATTTCCTCCTCTGTTATACAGCCTGTGATCGTTGTAAACACTGGAAACTCCACCTTTGCCTCCTTCCCTTTTTTCTTTCCTCGCTGTTTGGTTTGTTCCGTTTTGTCCCTTTGTTCCATTCCCGGGGCAGTGCCATCAGTTTTCTGAATCATCCGATCTGTTCGTCTTCCAAGGAGCTGCAGCGGTACCGTCTATTTCCTGAGTGTGCCGGCAGCTTTAATTGCACTTCACGCTGAAATGCCTTTGACTATAATCAACGTAGCCATAAAACAGTAGCACGAGACTCCCAGTGTTTGCAGAGAGGATTCGTGCTACCCGGGACGACGAGTCCAAGGCAGCTCCCACAGCTTGGACTCTCGTTGGTGCAGCGTTCCGTTTGCGTGGCTGTATCTTTCCACTCAGACTAGTATAAGATACTGGTGACTTTTTTTTTCCATTTTGAACAGTAAATCGACCTAGACGCTGGTCGCCGATGTACATATTAACACAGGACGTGTTTAGAGACCAGTGGCAGCTGGCTACTGTAGTTTTTAAAAGAACCTGCATGATACCGGTAGAGCCCGTCGGTGGCTGGTGCGGTATGCGTTGTAGCATACGCCGACAGGCCGGGAGGACGGAGTCCCGTCGACCTTAGAGGACTTGGGGCTGATTTCTTCCCAGACAAACCATCAGCATTTGCTTCATTCCTTAAGAGCAAAAGGACACACACATCCCAGAGAAGACTTCATCTAGGTGCTGAACCACAAAGAGGCATCGGTGTAGAAAACGTAGAGTCCGCACACTAGATACTTGTCCAGATTTAATGTGAATATCAACACGTGACTTTTCGGGCCGAGGCCTGTTTGTGGAGCGGTATCTAGTGTGGACACTCTACTTTTTCTTCTTGCCATGATAATAAGAGACATAGTTCCTCCTCCTCACAAACACATTTTCATCACTTCAAGGGTGAGGGTTGATTTCGTTGTGCTAGTGTGCAGTTTAACTTGAGAATTTATCGTTTAAATGTCACATTCCCTGCCTGTTCATTCACATACACGACGTATTCTCTTTCTTGACTGTGATTGACAGCAATTGAGTTGTTTTTTGTAAATTAAATGTGGAGAAGGTACCAGATTAATTTAAGTTTTTCCATTTTCTTTTTCACCCTGGAACACCTGGCATGAAAGATGTAAACCCTTCACCCCAAATGGAGACAAATTTTATACAATTTGCACCTTTTACATTGTCCAACAGGACTTTTATGTATTCATGTGTTGCACTTTGTAGATTTCTGTTGGTCTTTGAAATATGGTACTTATGGCTGCAATTCTACGTTGCAGCTCCACCAGTTTTATTGTCCATTTCCCCCCTCGTGTGTTATATGGCGATAAAGCAGTGTGATCGGCAGAAGTTATTGCTTAGAACAAGAAGGCAAATATATTCTATCAAACTATTTTTATAGCCCAAAATAGCAGTGTTATATATTAGAGGGAGTTAAGCCTGGTCAGAGAACACTGAATAGCAATCACTGAAATGTGTATTTAATTCTGTGTGACATTGCTGACAGCTTATATTCCAGTATACATGTTGCTAACGCAAGATAGTGCTGTTGGATTTATTGGAAGTTGTTGAATGTTTATGGAAGACAATAAAAGAAAATCAGAACTTTTTTTTCCTGTGTCATGTTGCTGTTGAGAAATCATGCACAACAACTCATGAAAAATACAAATAAAATCATCTTCCATATTAAATTTTAAATGTTTCATTTAATAAACTGAAGAAATTTCATGTTTGTAATAAATTTAACAATGCTTGGCGGCTCAGAATCTACTTGGATGTTGTCATGCAAACAGCTAAGAACCAAACATATCTTGTCAGCTGTGTAGGTGAGATGAAAATACCAAATTTTAAAATGAGGCGTTTGTTAAATTGCATGTTGAATATTTTTATCTATAAATATATCTGTTGAGGCTGCCAAATGTTTGACTTGTTGAATGTTAAACCTCCCAATTCTGACACTTTGTGACACTGTCACATCCAATGCCATGTTCCGATCATCATTATGTTTGACAGTTTGAACCATGACTGAAAATCTTGAAATTCTTTCACTTACACAGTTACAACATCCAGCATCAGAAAAACCCATGTCAGTGAACGCATCATGTTTTAAGCAAACACCACCGACACCGGTTTGAAAAACAACGCAAGAGAAACCATGTCAGCAAATACTTCACAGCAAGTTTTTATTTATACATCCAAAAACAAAAGATCCAATTTGTCACACTATATACAGATATTACATACAGTGTTTGTACACATATTACATAATTTGTACACAAGAAAAATATACATAAAAATGTAAACCTTTGTATACAAAAAATACCTTAGACAAATTAAACAAGGACCAATAACAAAAGGTGACTAGATTAGCTCATCCTATCTTTAAAAACAGTAATACAGTACATTCAATGAATATAGGAATTTGTCAGCCTTCTGAATACAAGCAGTTACATGTGCCTACGAGCCCAGTTCACTTTGTTCTACGTGGTTGTCTGGAGGAAACTGGTGAAGTGACTAAACTCATGCGATGTGGATACAGCAGTATTGCCTTGCTCGTTTGCAAAGAAACTTTCATCCATTTTTAACGGGGGATCAGTTGATGACACTCGGGTCAGCGAGCAGCCCAGTCGTCTCTGGCAGAGCTACAAGGTTTGTTTTTTTTCTTGTTTCATTTTTTCCCCCCACATGATGATGTGATTTCTCTTTGGAAGGCAGAGACAGAACTGGGCTTTCTCACAGCTGGAAATGAGGGTCTGGTGCAGGCTGGGAGCTGGTTAACGACGGCTGCTGTTCATTTAATGAGCGCCTGAGCAGAAACAGGCTCCATCCACGCAGATCTGTGCAAATTCATGTTGAAATACAACATCACTGTTGTCCTCCAAGAAAAAAAACAAAACAGACGGGCCGATGTGTAAATTCCTGTTTTATACCTCTGATGAGACGCCTTTGACTGATGAATCAGGGTGCTGCCCCACCCCCCCCATGCAATCTCAGCTGCTTCCTGGAGTTTAATAGCTATCAAAAACATTCTCCATCAGGATATCGTTAACTACACAAATGACAACATACACAGCAAACAAACAACGATCCCTCAACAACTCGCAACCGTTTTGATAGCCATTAAAAACGAGAGATTCGTTCCACAAGACAGGTTCCACGGGATACACTGGAAAGAACAATTTCAATTGATCGCTACTCAAGAATTCACCAACAAACCCCAAGATTGAGACGGCTACGCTATATACCTACGACTCAACAACGTCTGACGATCTACCAAGCACCGCGGTTTGTGTGACCCACACGAGGAGCCGAATCATCGTCCCAAACACCACCCAGACCCCAGGTTTGTGTCGTCCACCTTTAAAACAAACAAACTTTTTTTTATAGTTTGGAGTAAAAATGCTGTACTTAAAAGGTATCGCCCACCGATCCATCGTTTCACATCTGCCTGGTGAATAAAACGAATCCTCAATAAAACAACTGAATTAGCCTTTCATGAAGCACAGACCATTGTCTATGGGAACCAACGAGCACCTTTGGGAGTAGACACTTCAAAGTCCCCGGATTACTCCTCCATCGCCCTTCACCAGAACACTGAAAGCTCATCTGTTACGTCGGAATTCGTCAGGTCCGACCCGCCCGGGGGCTCATTTCTGGAGACACAAGTGAAGCTACATGTATTATTGAGACCAATCACAATAAGAATACCTCACACTGCTGTGACATGTTCATGTGTTTATTGCTGTAAGAAACTAGATTTACCTTCAAGTGTCTACTGGGCCACTCGGTCCCACAACCAATGGTGAGGTCAGATGTCTTTTTAGCAAACCGATAAGTGAGCACACAATCAGTATACGCAGTATAAAAACAACAGTTTAAAAGTATTTTGGTAAATTCATGTGACTGTGACAGCTAAATAGAAACATGACGGGTCACACACACGTTAACCTGTGCTCTTGTTTTGTGTGAGTGGGGGAAATAAAAGTACAAACGGCCGTCTGAACAAGGCAGGGTGCAGCTGATTTACAAGACGCCCGCTGATCCGAGGATTCCCGTTTGTTTCTGCCAATCTTCACCCGTTAATGTCTTGACAAAGTCCAACTCCCACCCACCCTCCCAAACACGTGGACTCGGCGACGACGATTTTAAAATCCCAGAGACGACAGGATAAACGAGTGAAAAATAAAAAAACATTGATGGAAATCTGAGGTTGTGCAAATTCATCGTCAGATAGTGCACGGTGACCACATGACACACACGGGGCTGTCGAAGGAGGGCGACGTGGCCGCTGCCTGCTCTCACTTACTCTGGGTGAGGGGGGGTGGGGCGCTGTTGGCACTTGCAGCGGTGGCACTGACTATGGAGAAGCCAGCGGGGGGCGCTGTGGAGCTGTGGCTGGGCTGCACGTCTTTGGGGATGCCACTGTGGGAGGCCAGCTGGTGGCCGAAGGCAGCGCTGAACTGGGGGAGCTGTTGCTTGGGCTGCGTGGAGGTCAGCGGGTCCTGTGAGGAGGTGGGCAGGGACGACGGTGGGGCCGGGGGGGGTGCTCAAGCCCGTCAAGCCGCTCTGGGGCATCGCTGAGAGCGCGGCCATGGGCTGCAGCGTCACCGAGTGGGTGGTCGCCGGGGGGGTGGACAGGGACGTGGAGATGAGATGACTTTCGGAGCCGATGAGATTTCCAAACTGGGAGGGGTCGGCCAGGGTGAGAGGGAGGTTGTTCCAGGACGGGCGCGGGGGGCCGGGCACTCCGCTGAGAGGGACTTCCAGCAGCAGGGGGGGGTCCGTCTGGAAGGAGCTGGCGTGGGGCGAGGCTATTTGGTCGCTGTACGGGGATGGCACATGCTCGCTGCTGAAGTGACCGCCTTGGGAAGAAGACGGGGGGGGCGTCCGACTTGGCCAGGACATGGGGCGTGTGCGTCCGTGGAAACGTCCGCTCCGCCAGGGATGTCTGAGTGAGCAGGGCGGTGGGGGAGGGGGCCGCCGTGGAGGAAGAGGAGTTCAGGCTGGAGCCCGACGTCGGGGGCTGGTTGGCGGGCTGAGACGCCGGCGAGGGGGGGAAGTGACTCCCTGTGGGCTGCAGCAGGTTGTCCTCCAACTCCAGGCTGGGGAAGTTCTCCGGCGGGATGCGGCTGGCGAGCAGGTCGCCCATCCCCCCCACCGTCATGGCGCGGTGGTCCACTCCTTCAGACGGCGCCAGGTCGGCCATGGAGGTGAGGCAGACCAAGGAGTCGGGGTAGGACCCCATGGCCTGCAACGCACGCACCAACTCCTCAGCTTCCTCCGTGGTGGGCAGTAACTCGCCATTCTTTCCTACACACACACACACACACACACACACACACACACAAAATCAATCATTAATCACAGGTTGGGAAACATTCTGTTCTCTTCTGTATCTTCTTATATTTAGTTACTATCATTCACGTGACACAAAGAAAATAAATCTGTCTGTTGTTTAAGTATTTTTCTCTTCTCAGTTTTTCATGGTAATTTTTTCTGTTGTTTTTTTTTTTCATTTTTCTGTTCTTCGTTGTAATATTTTTCTGGTTTTCATAGTAATGTTTGTTCTCTTTTTCTTGGTATTTTTTTTTGTTGTTGTTTTGTTGTTCATGGTAATTTTTCCGGCGTCTCAGCTGCCCTCCCTGTAGATCCGATATTTTCAACAGTCTCCTGATCGTCTCGAGTCACCACGTAGCCTGAATGCATTTCAGATGCATCATCGTGCACCCATGGAGCCAGATGTGTCCAACTGATTCTGGAGAAACATTCCAATGCCCAGCAGATCTGAGTGAGCTTTTCATCGGAACAATTGCTAAGTCTTAAGGTGCCTGCGTGAAGTCAACAAACTAATGCTAACACATCTATGTGACTTAAAGTCTCAAACCCAAAGCTACAGTTGTCATGCTTGTTTCTACTATATCGAGCTCTCAAGAAAGGAAAGACGCTGCTCTTAACTTACATCAAATACTCACTAGAGCAGAAAAAAGTACCATGAATAAAGCAACACAAAAAAATACTCAAAAAAACTCAAAAAAAGATTTTTAAAAATTTGTCGAGTGAATGCAATATGCTTCCGTACCTTGGAATACTTCTTTCATTCATTTTATTTTTTCTATTTCTATTTCTTTCAATACGTAGTCCAATGTTTTAGTTTGTTTTATCACTGCTACTAACAACATGACTTTCCCCACCGTGGGATAAACACAGGACTATCTTATCTATACATACTATTTAAGATCTGTTATTTAGAATAGATCATTACAGCTACTGAATAAAAAAATCCTGACTTCAAACTCAGAATACCGAGTCTGACTTTTTTTTTTTCTTTTTTCTTTATTTCACATTGGCTTTTCTGTGCCAGGCCAATTTTCTAGTTCTCCTTCCGTTATTTTCCTCTCCCAACAAACAAACAGTGATGAGATGAGAAACAAGAGGGAAGAGATGAGCTCATTACTGGAAGAAAGCCGATCTTCGTCATGAACACTCGGCGTGGAAAGAAAGAAAAAGAATCATGTGAAAATGGAAACATTGCCAAGGATCATTGACAATCCATGGCTGATGGCTGCTTATGAAGCTTTGGGTGTGAATGCACATGAAAGCGTGTTTCAGACAACCTTCAAACAAGTCAAAGTCCTGCAGGTCGTCGGGTAGTCGTGGTAACACATCGGAAAAATCCTCCTGGTTCAGCTCAAGGTCGTTTGGAATGTCTGCCATGTCATTGGTGATGTCGTCCGGAAGCTCCTCGGTGCTCAGGTCCGGAGTTGAAGGACTCCTGCGGCGAAAGACGAGATGTCAACGCTCAGTTGCGTGCAAAAGGAGCTGCTCAGAAGTGACACCTGATCTCCACTCGCTAAATCTTTAACTGGGTGTAAACGGTTAGGAGGGGAGCGGACCTGATGCTGGCCTGAGAGGACAGAGCTAAGCTGGAGGAGGGCATTCCCAGGTTCCCCTGGGGCAGCGCCGGAGGAATGGGTTTCTGAGGCCTCCGCGGCCCTCTCCTCCTCTTCTTCTTGTGTTTTTTGGTGAGCGCCGGTGGTTTGGTCTTTTTCCGTGGCTTACGCTGGTGTGGCTGCTGGTGTTGCACTCGTCGGTTACCATCCCCGCGTAGGAAGTTATCCTGTGTGAAACAGAGTGGATCCGGCGTGAGAAACAGAGCAGCCCTAATCACTACGGAGAACCTGAAACGGTGCGCCCACCATCTTTTTGGCATGTTCTTCACAGAGTGGCGTCTGGTGCGTGATGTCAAACACGGGGATGGAGCACTGCTGACCATCTGCAAATTTGGCTGTGCAGCTCACAAAGAGCTGCTGAGAACGATTCAACAGAATGTCTGCAGAGAACGATGAAGGAAATAACAGAACGCAGCAGATGGAGGGCATGTGGTCTCCATTCGCCATCGTACAGCTGCAACAGATTCAATCACATTTTCGACCTCAGGAAACAGCAGCAAGCGCGGCACCTCTAGGCAGCCAGAAAAGATACGCTGGAAACAGTGTTGCGTGAAGGGCAGAGCTCTGTTGTTGCAGGCCTGGCCCTTTGTGCTGCCGGTGCAGGTCCCCGCATCGGAGCTGTGAGGCTTTTCTGGAGACGCGTTGTGGAGACGCTCAGATCCAGAGCTGAGCAAAGAAAAATACAGAAAAAAAACCAAAACTTAACTCAGAGCGCAGACCTCCGCCAAGCACCTCATTTCCACACAGTATGATAGTCGTCCATTCATTTAACCTTCACTGATCTATATTAGTATATATTAGTGATAGATCACGGTACTGATACATCAGCATCACTGATCATCAAAACACACCTTAAAGCATTTGAAATAACTTAACAACACTTGTAACATCATTAATAGTCAAATATTTTTTTAAAAATTGAAAAATGATGATAATCTACCTAACCTTCTTCTGTCTCCATCAACAGATCATCCCCTGAACATTTGTGAATATACTGATATCATTTTAGTTCAATAGTTGACATAATTCACTATTTAGCTAATGGTGGTTTCCTTCTAGACACAGATCCAGAACTATTGAAGATACAACAAATCTGCTGACTCAGTAGACTCTCGGCTTCGATTAGACTAGAGAACCTATCGACAACGGATCCAGGAACCTGACCATTGATGGTGGAGACACAGATGCTGAAAATGTCCCCATCTGACAATGAGGAAGCATCCTTCCACAGATTCCTGGATCCAGATGGTTCTAGAACACTATATATGTTATATGTTCATATAACATGTTATACTAATATGTTCAGAACTTTTATTTTGCTATCAGACAAAAAAACAAATGCCGGCAAAACCCAAACCTCCTTGGTGGAGGTAATAAAATACATCAGTGTAACTGCACATTGATCATTCCTGATATACAAATATAGGAGTAAGTACCTGAAGGAGCCTCGAGAAGCACCCCGCAACTCCTGGATCAGCTGACCCGCACAGTTTGGGTTCTTACTGGCAGCGTGCAGCAGCGCTTTGCGGAAGGCATACCGGTATCTTTTCTGACGGATACTTGCCCTCTCCTGCCTGCACATGTGCTTGTATTTCTCCTGCAGGTATGAGCAAAGCCGAAGTAGTCGCGTTCTCCGAGATGAGCCGCCGCCGTCATCCAACCTGTTCAGCAAACCATCGACAGACATCAACAATGACCACAAATGTCAGGGTTACGGTTCGGATGGGTCGGTGAGTGTTGAGCCACTGACCCGTGCTGTGGTCTCCAAGAGCTCTGACAGGAAACAAATCTTTCTGCCTCGTCGTCGTCGTCGTCATCATCAGCGCTGTCCTCCGACCAGTCCAGTCCTAGAAAGGTTTGTTACAGCCGTTCTTATTCATCTGCAGACACTTCATCAAAACTAAACATCTGAATTATATTACAGCTATACTGCAAAGCATTTAATCATCTGTTTGTACATTCATACATATTTTGTAAAAAATGATGAAAAGTTGTGGTAAACACATCCTACTGGGTTACCTAGATGAGGAAAGAGATCAGTATGCTCCCGGTGTCGCTTGGCACAGAGCTGAACCAGATGTTGCAACCTGGCCAAGCAGCTGGCAGAAGGTGAGAAGGCAGCAGGACGCATGACCAAGTGAGCAGCAGTGAAAGGCATTTTCCTGCTGAGTGAAGGCCCAGAAGGTTGCACTGGACTAGGTGTTGCATTTGCAGACATCGCTGGAGGCAGAAAGTTGACCGTCTGAGGTGGTTGTGGATTGCATAATAAACCCTGCTGCTGAGGCGGCTGGAGAAGACCTGACTGCTGCCGTGGGAGATGGGGGTTGAGCGGCGAGGAGGGGTGGACACGGGAAACAGGGGCGGGGGTAAAGTGCTCTGGAGGTGGGTGGAAGAGGTCCGTGTCATGGCAGAGTTTCTGGTTAAGCACCAGCCGATTTTGTAATTTCTTCTTGATGGCGTTGCTCTTCCGAGCGGAACCCATCTCCTCTCCATCTGTGTCGTCCTCATAGAAGGCAAAGGGATCCAGGAGTTCCCCATCAGGAAGGGGTAACAGGCGTGCACAGGGGGGAGATGGTGGCAGATCATCGAGACCATTAGACGCTTTCAGAGCTAAAGAGGGCACCGTTATGTTGAGGGCCACGGACTCCAGGTGAGCCCGTGAGCGCATTTCCTCCAAAGCATCATGTTTCTTTTTCCGCTCCTTCTTGGGAATAAACCCAAGGACTTGCAGGTGGCTGTTGCAGTACCTAGAGGAAAAAAGAACCATATCCTCAATATACTGTGCACATATACAATAAGAAATAAAATCCTCTAAACATGCACGCATACACACCTGCGGTCCTCAGACTTTGGGATGGGGTTGGTACACCGCTGGCTGTTATACTTGGCCACATATTCACATTGCTTGAAGGGAGCTGTCTTATCCTCCAGTACATGCCGGATACAGAAAGCATAGCCGTTTAGCCGGCGCTGCTTGCAGAGCTTTGGGCTGTACGAGCACAAGGGCTTATTGTCCACCTCTGAGAAGTGTATGTGTTTGCCTTCATACATCACGTGACTCTTGTCCTTGACAACATCAGCTGATGGGATAAATTCAGGGAAAACCAGGAATTACATCAGTAACACTTCACACTGCTGAGGTAATCATGCATGCAGGCATAGAGTAAAGAGGACTGATTGTTGACTCTGTCCTCAGCAAAATACTGACACCAGAAGTAACTATTCCGAAAACCATTACATCAGACCGTTGCTTAATTTTTTCAGCTACAACTGAAATCGCCATAGGACTGTCCATAAAATTAATACAGAAGTTTACACTCATGAACGTTCAGTTGACGGTGTTTCTCAATTATAAAACACAGGATATGTTGTCTTATTTGACAGAACGATCGATACTCGTTGAAGCTAACACGTTAATATGACAGTGATGATTTGTAAAAAAAAAAAGAACGAATTGTACCAAGAAAAGCTAGAAAAAGCTACAAAATAATTAAATCAGCTGGAAGTCGCATATCAATGTCAAATGACAAGCAGCTACTGTTACTTTTAAAGAAGATAAAGCCAAAAATATGCTACATGTATAACACATATGGTGTTAGCTTACTTGCGCGTTTAGCTAGCGTTTGCTTAGATTGTAGGTTTTCGAGTTTTGAGAGCGCTACACATTCTGTCTCTTTGGGTGTATGTTGGAAACACTAGTATGAGTTTCCAGATACTGTGTATCTCAATCTGGTAAAGCGATAAAAACTTTAGATAAGTCGGGTGAGCTGAATCGAACCAACAGCAAATGGTAAATAACGTTAGCATGAGCTAACTATCACCCGTCTAGGGACCTAGCTTGGCAACGTTAGCCGACAGTCGGCGAAGCAGATGTGAGAAGTTTTAACAGTGTAATGTAAAGTGAAACGTCAGTTGGTGTGACGTACGTCAGTTTCTTAACTCATGTAACACAGACCCATCCATCTTTAGGAAGCAGAGCATGTAATAAACATAAACTAGATATAAAACTCGACTAAACTGTCAGTTAGCCTACAAGCTACGAAGGCTAAAAAACACACACTAGTAGGCGGTAGCTAACCAGGAAACGGAAACATCGGTAACTTGCAACAATATAAAAGGTCTATTTGCAGTATAGTTTATTCGGAAAATATGCGTTACCTGACAGTGAGAAAAATATTAATATACCAGCCCCAGACATGGCATTCCATTGCATATAATCCTGATACATGTTTGGCCAACATTGTCAAACAAAAGATCTACAAACGAGGCTTAGGGCCTGTCCCAGAAGGCCTCCGTTCGAATCGATATGAATTATAGTTAGTATCGTTACACAATTGCACTAAAGGTAAATAGACGGCTTAAAATGACACAAGTGTCAACGTCCGTTAACGGGATGGACTCATATGGCCCCATGTCAAACTGTAGTTTAACAGTCGTTAACGGGCCTGTTAGCTCCAACAGTCAGCGGCCTCGAGTGGCAACGACTCGCCCGCTTGGACGCTCCGAAAAGCGGTACACTCCGAAATAGAGGCCGAGGCTGCATTCGCTGTCGCTTACCTTGAATGGGTATGGGCTGCGTACGGTATTCGCTCCAGATAGACGGCCGAAATGTCTATTACGATCAGCTAGGCTATTCGTGCATCGATATTCGAGATAGTACAGCAATAGCGATCTTCATCGAGCTTTGTATATCTCGAACCGAGAATGTATGTAAATATAGGCTATCCAGAGCAAATTAGAAGCAGTAGGTAGGCTGCTGAGGATTTTTGTTAGATCCACGGCGGACTCCTCACAGCACCACTACAGGCACTGCGGGGACATGACAACAGTCCGCTGAACAACAACAACCTCTCCTACCATATTGGAAACTCAACTTTGTTAAAAGCACATAGTCTTATTGATATCTCTGGTGGGAGCAATTGTGTGGCAGTGTCGTTTCCAGTTTTCCACGTTTGAAGACATGCAGGTTAAAAGACATTGACTGAGGGTAGCAGCAGTGTCACTGAGTGAAGTCCACCTGGACTGGCTGCCATCCTCCGCTGGGCTGGAGCGACTTATCAGCCCGCTGCCACACTCACACCGGCTGTTCGCCGATGACGGACCATGTGCCAATCAGATACAGTACAACTTACAACGACAAATGGTCCGTGTACCGCTGCAGCAGGAGTGTGATGGCAGCACGCACCTTTTCATAGTTCTTAAAATGAGTACAACTTAAATAGGGGCTGGTTTATTAAATATACTTACAAATACCTACACTTATATACTCCACAGGGTTTTAAGGAAAAATTCTCATTTTCGTTTTTTTTTTAACCACAGACAACATATTGGAAGTTTTTAAATCTTTGGTCACACTGACTAAAATAAAAGCAGTTAAAAGTGTCAACGTGCTTCTCTGGAGATTAGTTGGCATCTTCACTCTGCAAGTTAGCACAAATACATTTCTGCAGCTTACACGGTGATACATCATCTACAGTAATTGAAAATACATGTATTTCCAGGAATGTGCAAATAAAGGAGTTGTGCGTATATTTCCTTTCAGGGCTCAAGACAATTTTTTTGTTTCTGTTTTTTGCATGGTTTAGCATATGGCTGGCTCGTCCACAGCTTGAGCGCCTTCTTTGACGGCTTTCACACACTTGGCCATTGTCTGGGAAGCTCTGCTAATCGGATCTGTGGGAACAAATTGAAAGCAGATCTTAAATTTACATATTTATATTTTGAAGGTTCAGTGTCATCATCATTGTCAGATGGCAGGTGTAGAAGTTCAAGACATTTGAAATCACATCAGCTCTGCTTGGAACATTATTCTGTGCCTGGTATTCCATGATTTACGAGTTGTTATAACATAATAATCCCCAATCAAATAGTTAAATCAGCCTAAAACAGAAGTCTATTCCCAGTGTACAAGGTTTAATGTGGACAATTATTTTCTTAATTATGTCATAAATAATGTTAATCTGTACACACTTACACAGCAAAAGGATGTTGCAATGATGAACATGTTTTGTTTTTAAGTGATGCCTAATTTCCAGGGTGTGTAACGGTCACAAACAGGTAACATACATGATGATACATTTTGGAAAAGTACGGTGATTTTCTAAACTTGTCATCAGGGGACAAAAGAGACAAAATTGTAGGATAACAGCTTTAGACAAAATAAGATTTTTGTTAATGTCACCGTTAACTGATGAAAATGGTTTCTGTCTGAAGTGAAGTCCTGTCCTGCATTTAGCAGCCCACCTGTCATGAAGAAGTCTTTCAGGGAACGCTGTGGAGGGACTAAAGGTTCAGTAAGAACAGCCTGATTCACTGTCTGAAAGAGATAAGACAGACGTCACCGTCGACATGGAGCAAAACAAGGGAGCCACGGGTAAAGCTCAGTGGATCCTCTCCATTCAACTTAACATGTTAAAGGAAGGTAACAGCTGACCTTTGACAGTTCATTAGCCTGCTTAAAGTAGTTGGCCTCCTCAACATCATCATATCGGACCAGATTTGGAGAAACCTCTGTCAGTCGATCACGCACTTCCTCAAGGGTATCATAGGGCAGAGACACCCCAGCGAGCTTGAATGATGAAATGAAAAACAGCATTGAGTGGTTCAGATTCCTTCCTATTCCTTCAAGGTCATCAAGTATCGTAGTTCACCTCAGAAATGGCTCTTATGATCTTCCAGTCCTCCCTCGCCATGCCTGGAGGAGTTACAGCCACCTTGGTCTGCTGGGCACGACCCTCAGTGTTCACGTAGGTGCTACATTTCTCAGTATAAGCAGCTCCAGGGAGTATGATGTCAGCCATTGACGCGCCAGCGTCCCCATGGTGACCTGAGAAATAAAAGCACAGATAATGAATCTTCACACAAACATATACACGCAGGTGATAGAAGTAAATTAAAAGGGGCAATGTTTATGGTTGTAGGTATATTTTTAAAGAATTACACAACACTTTTGTGTAAGTATGCAAATGAGAGATGGTATGCCAAAGCTATTTCAGATGACCTTGATAAATGATCACACAATCCTTTGGGAGGTCCTGGCGTGTAATGCAGCCAGCGTCAGCTCCTAGAAGGAACAGAACTTTGGGCATGTTCTCTCTGATGGTTTCCACTCCTGGCTTATATCCAAGATCAAGTGCAGCCACTTGACTAGCAACCCTGAGAACACGTCAAAACAACTCGTTACATTTAGGCAAATCTCTGATGGACACTGCTGCTACTGAACACTTTCTTCCTTTATCTTACCTGTGAAGCACATTAAGAACTTTCCAGCTTTCCTCCACACCACTGCTGACACGAGCTCTTTGAGCGATAGTCGACACTGCTGCCATTATCGCAGCTCCATCCTCTCTCTGCAGGCAACTGCTACCAACCACAACAACAGGATGCTTCGCTTTCGCCAGGACCTGCGCGAGTGGGTCAAAGACACAAACTCAGGAGGAAACATCCCGCTTGATCGATAACTGTACAAAGGAGAGGTCTGAAGAGTGTTACATGCGCAAATGGGTGCGATCCTGATGCAATTTCTTGAAGAACCTCAGCAGACTCGCCAAGATGGTCGTAGGTGTAACTCAGGTCCACGTTTGTCCCCACGAGAGCCACTTGTAACTCATTGTGAAGCCAACTGACACAGAGAAACAAGTTTGTATTAAACAAAGCTTATTTAACTGATCAAAATCCTTCAGCTGCTGTTCAATTGTTGATATCGGTGCCTTTTTCTGATGCGTGCGTTGACAAGAGGAGCCTCATAACGGGGGTTAGTCCCAACCAGAAGCAGCAGGTCAGCTTCTTCTATGCCAGCAATCCCAGTGTTGAGAAGATAGTTTGATCGCAGATCAGATCTAAAAAAGTCAAAGTTCAAAGTTCTTTCAACTCACTGAGTCTTCAGCCGCTTCAAAACTGTGGTTGGCTTTGTTTAGTCTTACCCTGCTCCAGCCATAGGGAACACCTCCTCAGTGCACAGGGTGTCACTATTCAAGCGGTTCAGCAAGTCTTTCAGGGAAATGAGAGTCTCTGCATCCACCAGGCCTCCAGCAACTGCAGCAACATCACATCCTGTGACTCCCTGTAACTGTAAAACAATAAACCATGTGGCACAGCCGAGGTTGAAAACAACCCCATTTTTTATGATAAATCACATACTATGCCAGCAACTCGAGTCAGCGCATCTTCCCAGGTGGTTGGAACCAACTGTCCAGACTCATTTTTCACCAGTGGCTGGGTAAGTCTCTGACGCTTAAGTCCATCATAAGCAAACCTACGTGAAAGGATATAAAATAAGGGTTCAGAAACAACAGAAACATAATCCATAAATATGTCCGGCGTCTGATGAGGAACCTGGTTTTGTCCGAGATCCACTCCTCATTAATGTCCTCATGAATACGAGGCAGGATTCTCATCACCTCCCCACCCCGAGTGCTCACGACGATGTTACTTCCGACAGCGTCCAGAACATCGATGGTTTCAGTCTTCCTGGAAGAAAGGACATTACACGAATGGGCAAACTAGTCCTACTAACAGATTAAAATGCTGATCAAATTGTCAGGGCAAAATAAAAGAACCTGGTCTCCCACGGGCGTGCAGTAAATGCATAAGGTTTTGAGGTCAGAGCCCCCACTGGGCAGATATCAATGACGTTCCCAGACAGTTCAGACATGAACATCTTCTCCACATAGGTACCGATCTGCAGGTCATTGCCTCTGCCAGTGGTGCCCAGATCCTCCACACCTGCAATCTCACTGGCAAAGCTGTGAAAGTAAAAAACAGTTTCCTATTCAGCAACATTTTCAAATTTCACAGCATCGTGGTGTGGAGGCGTGACTCACCGCACACAGCGAGTGCACTGGATACAGCGAGTCATGATGGTTTTGATGAGCGGACCAATGTTCTTGTCTTCCACTGCTCGTTTGCCCTCTGTGAAGCGGCTCCTGTCACTGCCGAACTGCATGGACTGATCCTGCACGCAACACGGTGGTCAGCCTCTCTCGATCCCACAAACAAGAACTTAATTCAGTACAGAATCCTTCCTGTCGTGTTAAAGCTGAATTAACAGGCCTGCAGAGAAGTATTTTACACAGTCTGTGCCGGAAAATACTCTTGTAAAATACCCTGTTTACCTGGAGATCACATTCTCCCCCCTGATCACAAATTGGACAATCTAATGGGTGGTTAGCCAGAAGAAACTCCATCACACCCTCTCTGTTCGAAATTAAACAACAAACAAGTGGCCGTTAGCGTTGTTTTTCACTGGAAGCAGGCAAACAAACAGACGTGAAGTTATCACCTCAATTTAACACAGCCCATTAGACAATTAGGTGTAATTATTGCAGTTTACAAATGATTCTACCATCAGCACACAATAAACCATTTAATTCCTTCTGTTTATGAAGTTAATCCTACCTGGCCTTCCTTGTTTTGTCAGAGTTGGTCAAGATGTTCCAGCCTTTCATCACTGGCATCGCACAAGCAGCCACCGGCTGGAGGAGCAAAATAATAATCAGAAAAAAATAAACACAAACCAAACATACTAATAAGACAGCCTGAACGTACAGTACCTTCGGAACTTTCTCTATCTCCACAAGACACATGCGGCAGTTGCCAGCAACTGACAGGCGCTCGTGGTAGCAGAAGCGGGGAATCTGCATGCCTGCCTTCTCACACGCCTGAGTCACATGTTGAATTTTAACTTAAGACCCAAGCAGATCATGTCACTGTTACACACACACACACACACACACACACACACACACACACGGTTTACCCTGTAACACTGTGGTTCCTGGTTCCACCATGACCGGCGCCCCATCCACAAACACCTCCAGCAGGTTGCTGGCAGCTGCTGTCGCTGTGACTGCAGATCGAGCTTTGAACACAAATATGAAACACTTGTGATGTAACATGTTTCTTTCCCACAATACAATGTGCTAAAGGCATTCCGTGCAAATGACTAGTAACGGATGGATGGATGGACTGATGGATAGATAGACAGACATATTCCAAACCTATAGCAATTATTTATCACACAAAAGAAATGTGTCAGGTAAGCCAACTCTTACATAACATATTATAAATTTATGACATTAATACTCTCCAGTCTTGCATATTCATACATAAATACTTTCACTTTCCACATCTGCTTCCTAAATCTTTCAATGAATTCCTTCATTCTAATAATGTAAAACACAGGTTTAAACTTCCTCCTCCCTGTACCACACAAAGTCAATTTTATTTTTCTTACAGTAGTTCATCACTTTGGAATTCACATCTTCATGTCGCAAAAACACCAAGACTCACAAAACTTCTACAAACTGATCATTTCACTCACACTTTTACTCTTAATTTTTTAGACTGATTTTCTTGTTATGATAAGGCATTCAAATGTTTGTTGTTATGCAATGTTTTGAGTATTTTATGGATAAGCCCATTTAGATTTGTTTGTTTATTTGTTACCTCTCCAGCACTTTCTGTCTTTTTTTAAGTCTATGTATCCCCCCCCCCCACTATGGTGCAAATAAATAAAATAAAGTAAATGAAAATAAAGTCACTGGCTTTAAGTAAACTGCCTGGCAACAAATGTGGAGGCTTGCAAGTCTGTAATCCTGCCCGTAATCCATCAGTCCAACCACAGGGTTAAAGGCTTCAACATTTGGTAAACATTTGTGATTTTGCACACAACACCGAGAATTGCTGTCCTGCACTAACACAAGACATGACGAATTCTCCATCTGACGAATGGGGTTGTTGTTGTTGTTACCATTGCCAGCTGCAGCTCCTCCTTTGGTGATGTTGGCCGCTGGAATCAGACCTCGGCTCACACATGGCAAACGGAACATGCTGGGAGACAAACAGAAAGCACCTCATCTGTCGTGACTGACATACTCGTAGCACGAAACAACAGCGAGTGTGTGAGCAGCAGTGGTAAGCTAGCACGGGGTAGCTAATCGGTGCTGAGGCAAAGCCAAACTTGAAACATCGTTCCCCAAAATCAGATACTTTCCCTTCGATAACCCTCCACGTTCGGATGAGCTGTAAATGTGGGTGTACGGACACGTAGTGACACCGAATGTGACACAATTCAACTTTCCACATCTCCTTAGCGACGTTACGGACTATAAGTAGACAGAAAGTTAGCTAAGGTGACGTGAGGTGACTGACCAAGCTACATTTGGTTTAGCAACATGCTGGCGCGTTCAACACGACGGTCGTCCCATTTATGTCGTCGTCGGTGGCGTTACGACGGTTCTCGGGTCAGTTTCAGCTGCCGTAACATCTCGAGAACCGTTTCAAATGTAGTTTGGGACACTGTCAAACAAGGCGATAATACGTCGACGGAATGTAAACAACACCGGGGGTTTTATTTAGCTGCGCCACACCTGTCTAGTGAGTCACTGTTATAAATGACGTGCGCATTAATACAAAATTGATGGAGGTGAACACTCACCTTGTCCTCGTGAGGCTGGCTGCCACTGCGCGTTTAGATTTTTCTGCTGCGTCACGGATTAAATAATCCCGTTCACGTAATCCTCATACGTCCCTCGGGCTATGCATGTCTGACTAAACTGCGTTTGTACCCCGTAAAACTAATGTAAATACAACGTTTCTCTGTCAAACTGTGTTGTGACATGATTTAAGTACTCGCCTGCAGATCAAATCAGTTCCAGGGATTCGACCCAATAACCTGGCAGGATGTCTGTCTAAGAAATAACAGGAAACTGCGGAGTTTGTAAACAAGATGTCAGGAAAAGGGGAAAAAGTGCACATCTGCTAATGTCAAACTGTGTTCGTCATCTGTAAGCGGTCCACGAGTTCCATGACTTCACGTAAAAAGAGTTTAATAAAAGACAAAACAAATGTATTAAAAGATATTTACTTGGAATATATTACATTGGAACATTTCTATAAAAGTTCAGATACAAAAATCTTAAAATACTGACTCTAGCAGCGAGTAAAAACTGTGCAAATATATATTATAGAGTACACTATATCAATTGTTTAAGAGAATACAACAATATTTTTAAAAAATTAAAAAATACAAAAAAAAAACAACATGATGCACGAGAACAATGATATCAGGAAATTCTGATAAAGTACAATAAGATAGAAATAAATTGTTCAAATTGCTCATCACTTGTCAGTTACTTTTGTAGAAATCAAAACAACAAACTACTTTTTCCAAAATCAAATCAGTGCTGATTAACTTTCTGTCAGTGAGTTAATTAACTCATCTCGTTTTGCAGATCACCTAGATTATCCATAATGAATGCAAAGATACAGCATGTTACTTTTACAATGAAGAAGCATTGGTGGCTGGAGAAGACACAAGTCTGTCCAAACAAAACAAAAACCGTGACATCATCGCTGGAAAAAAACAAAAAACAGCGATTATCCTGTGACCCTCACTATTTACGAGCTGATAATAGCCATGTTTGTTGTTTTTACAGACAAGACTGGCAGTCATAGTGTGGATGATGCCTCAGGCTCTTCTGCTGAGCTGTCCTGAAGAACCCCTGGTAAAGACTCAACTTCAGTGGCAGAGATGGACTGGCTGATCTCTCTAAGTGAGCTTTTCGTTAAGTCCAGGCACGCACGCTTCAGGATGTGACGGACCTTTTTGCTCAGAAGCATGTACAAGAGGGGGTTAATGCAGCTATTAAAAAACCCCAAGCTGTTGGCCAGAGGAAAGCCCATTTTCAGTATGTCATGAAGATACGCGGAAGAATGGATTGACAACTCCATCAAGCTGAATGTATGAAACGGAGCCCAGCATAGAAAGAAGGCGAGAACCACTGCAGATACTGTTTTAGAGAAGCTAGAAAGACGAACAGAACGCTGGGATTGATTGACTTTGACTGCCAGAAGTATGCCTGTCACACATATGGCAGTGAATGGCAGAAGGAAGCCCACAGTGGTTCGAATGGACACTATTACAATGTGTCTTACAGCCGCAGCATGCCCATCCTGTGGGTGGAAGTTGTTAAAGCATAACACTTTGTCATGTATGCGCATGGTGTCACGAAATATAAGCGTCGGGCAGCTCAAGGCGGCAGCCAGCACCCATAAACACCCACACATAAACCAGGCTCTGTCCATGGTCCGATGCCTCTGAGACCAGCTGTGATGGACCACAGAAACATACCTGTCGATACTGAGCACTGTGAGGAAAAGCACACTGGCGTACATGTTCATCGTAGACACAAAGGAATTCAGCTTACACATGACCCACACCGAAGGACCAGTGGAAGTCCCGCAGGATGTAATCGATGTAGAAGGGTAAGAACAGCACAAACACAAAGTCGGCCATAGCCAGATTGAGCAACCAAACACTGTTGACTGTTTTCTTGCTTTTACACCCCGTCACCCAAATGACAGTTCCGTTTCCAATCAGACCCAGCACAAAGGAAATAATGTAAATGACCACCGAAATAATGTGCATTACTTCTGTCTGCTTGTGGTCCACTTTAAGTTCTTCCAGGTCGCCATACTCCATGTAGTTTTCATAGGTGTAATTTCCATAGTCCTCATCTGACTCATTCATTGCTGTGGAAACGTTATCTGTGGGAAGAGAAATCCGACGGTGAGATCTCAGCAACACAGAGAAACTCAGGAGTCATGATGCTATAAACTTACACTTTTTGTAACTCAGCTAGTCTCCTGGACGGATCTTCTAATCATTCAGTTCTTGTGTTGAGGTCTGGACAGGGTGTGTCCCTGAAACAGTGTCAACATCCTGGTGGGTCAACAATGTGGACAGTGAGATTTGTGAGTTTGTTCCGTGCAAGACAGAAAGACTAATAAATATTACATAGATAGATAGATAGATAGATAGATAGATAATTCATCTCCAAGAGAACTTCACATTTCCAGCACTGTGACAAGAATAAGAATGGGGACACAGGGGGCATTGCAGGACCCAGAAAGCAGAAAGCAGAACATGGTAAGTAAAAGTAAAATAGTACGTAAATGCCAGTATTATTGCACAACTTGTTATAATTTGTAACACAATAGGTCAGATAAAACACACATTGTTTGTGTGAGTCAATGTCAAGAAGCCTTCTGAACTCATCATGAAGGTGGAAGTTGCCTTCTTCTTGGTGAAACAAATGAAACTATCTTTTTATTTCTTGGTCACATCACAAATGTAGATTACTGTGCAAAATACAAATATGAGAAAATATAAAATATAGAGAACAACAACATACAGTGAGGAAAAAAAAAGCAAGTCTGTGACTTTGACAGGGAAAATATGTCGAAAAAAAGGCTGGACCCTGAAAAAAACCAACTGCTGAATGCTGCATCAGTGAGAGTAAAAAAGAGAAGTTGACTGTCAACATTCACATGTAAATCTCAAATACAAACCAAGGACGGATCAAACAGATGATTGGAAAGATGTCAGAGCCTGCTGATGGTATTCTGGACAGAGAAATCAGTTGTCTATAGTGTCTTCAATAGAAGACAAACACACACACACACAAACACACACACACACACACACACACACACACACACACACACACACACACACACACACACACACACACACACACACACACACACACACACACACACAGTTAAAGAGACAGTTTCTTACCGAACTCGGATCAAACCATCGACAAAGAAACCCACTCTCTGTCTGTGCCTGCTGAAGTCTCTGTGCAGACTGTTTCCGTGATTGGATCCAAAGTGAACACCGGCTCCGTCTGCGCGCAGCGCCGCGGCGCAGTGGGCGCGTCCGGCTGCCGCGTCACACACGCACGGTATTGGTCACCCCGCACGAAGAATGCGTTCATTCATCATTCATCGGCCGCACACACACCAGCAGCAGCAGCAGGACTGCAGCCGGAACACTAACAGATGCAGCATGTTGCCGCTTCTCATAAGAAAGAGGCTGAATGTGCATGTTGCAAAGATGCTTGTTATGCATGTTTTAAATGCGGATGTGTTGTTAATGAATGGAAGTAGTTATTTTGTAAGATTTATTGACATCTGTACTTCTATCTATCAATATATAGTTATCACGTTACAATTATCTTTTCCTCTAGAGGGCGTAACTCCAAAGTGGAATTCTAGTTTGCTTCCTTTACATGCTCGGGTGTCATCTCCTGTCATAGAAGAGATTAGCCAATTGTGTTAGCTGAAGTTAACACCAATTAACCATTTTGCACAACCCAACGTAAAAAAAGAAAACCAACAACTTGATATATTTAAAATAAGCTTTTTTTAGGTAAAAATCCGAAAACAATGATACATAAGGACTTGTTAGAGGTTATACCTCAGTCATCATTCTGTTTTAAGATAACTTTAAGCTAGCACTAGGGTAGCTAGCAAACAGGGTAGTTTGGGACATGTCACAGTCGTTGTGGCGGGACTTTGTCACCGCCGCCCAGGTATCATCAAGAAATACATAAGACTGTAAAAAGTGTGACAACAAGCCCTTTTCTCATTTGTTGAGAGAGCAAAAAAACACTTATTTGTCTAAAAAAAATGCATAACAAGTGTTATATAAATACAATAAAGTGTCAGCAGGTTATTCTTGTAGCAGACACTGGCTCCTTGTCCATTATTCATTTACACAGACTGTCAGAGGCACATAAATAATACAAACTGGTTATGTGGATGTAAGAAAGATTAGCGCTTAATTATCCAAAGTAGATCACATAGAACAACCCAAATGTAGATGTAGCTACAGCCGTTGTGTGGAATTGTATTCTGCTTGACAGACTGTTTTATATGTTGCGTCTAAGGGATCAAATAAAATAAAATGAGTCATGAGGGGAAACTACACCAAAAAACGGGTGGGTGGGGGATCTTCTCTGTCTGAAGCGAGGTCCCTGTTACATTGGTTAAGTTTGTCATGTTTCCTCTGTGCCCAAGGTTGTCATTTCCTGTTTTATTTTGAAAATCTGTTTGTGTTGTCATTTCTGCCACCTTGCCCTTCCCCCCTTAATTACCTGATTTGCTTCACCTGTTTCCCCTTCTCCCTATTAAAGCCTGTCAAGTCTCTTGTTTCCTGTCAGAAAGCATCCCTGATTCATAGCCTGTCTTGTCCTGTTCTTGAGTGAGTACCTGAGTTGTTTAGTTAACCTTTCATAGCCTTGTTATTTTTGATATCCAATCCTTAGCTTTAGCTTTGCGCTTTATGTTCAGATTATCCAAAATGTTTGGTACCCCTTCTGGGAGATTTCACTTCTGATTCTTTATGTTCTTTTGGTCCTTAACACCTCCAGAGGAGCGTCACCTTTTGTTCGCTACTTTGAATTCCTAGGTTTGTGTCTTTGATATCTAGTGTGTATTTTTTCAAAAAATAAAGTTTTCATCTGCATCTGGGTCCTGTGTTTCCATTGCGCCACCGTAAGCCCCGTCTCAGACCATGAAAACCTTTGCATTACATCATCACAGATCCTCTGCCTGGCACACTTCTGTCAAACACTTCACAGTTTGGCTTCCACTTGCAAATTTGCAAGACTGACTGCAAGACCGAGTCAAGGCGACCCCAATGACGTCGTCAGCGGCTGTAACAGAGTTATATATGTCTTTGCTGGCTGAATGCCTCCCTTCATTATAAGTAGTAGAATCTTCATGTAAAAATAAAACCTCTAAATAATTAATTAGTATAACCTCCAGGCCTGGCGTTGTGGAAAATATATGTTCCAGTATGAAAAAGGCTCAGCATTCATTAGGGATGAGAACAATAAGGGTCCAAGTCTATCACAGGCAACAGATACTTTTGGACATGAGTGATCAGACTTGAGGAGCCTACATTTCCCATAATGCAACACAGGCGTGTTCTTAATTCTTTATTCCCCTCCTTGCACTCCCAGGTTTTCTGTTAAAAATTAATAAAGCAGACGTCAAGTTCGTGTGTCGAGTTTACAAACTGGACGACTTTGCAAAATAAATCGGGTTTTTTTGGTGAAGTAAAGAAATCACCGGCTGATGTTTTGAATACTGATGCAGTGATGCATTTTTTTCTTGGCTGCTCTTGAGACATCTGTGACATCTCAGCAGTCAAAGGGAAAACCCGTGCAAAGATTTATGCTCCGTGTGATTCATTGTGCAACATTAATTAAATTTGAAATGAAACCACTTCAATGACTCAAAACAGTACCACATCTGTGTGGGTGTTTATACCATTCAGATTTGTGAACTTTGTGCGTGATGATCATTTAGGAAAGTCAGGACTTTTGGGTCAGTTCAACTTCTGATACTCCACCAAAGGTCAGACTAAACATCTAGACTCGTTTCATCATAAATATTATCAGAGCCGAACTGAATCAACTCAATGTCAGACTCAATGTTAGGCTACATTTACACGTGGTCGGCTAGTTTCATAAATGGACAATTCACCCTCTCCATTTTCAAAAATAACATCATGCACATGCCGTCAAGAGTGTAACGAGAAGATCCAGCCCACATTAGAAAATAAGATTCTTGAAAATAGCAAGACGGAGCATTGAATCACTTCTGATCCAAAAACGACAACACTGCGGTGACATGGACTGGCTCCTCTGCTCTTTGACATCATAGAATACAATTTGTATTGTAAATACAAATACAAACAGACGGAAAGGGTTCGCACCAACATAAATACGACTGCTACTCTCAATGCCTCCATTTTCACCAAAATGTGAACACATGGAAACTGAAATGTAAAATCAGTTATTCTCAGTTTACATGCAAAACCAGTTTTCCAAATTTTCCACTCTTTTTTTTTTGTTTAAAAAAAATTCAGAGGCAAATTCTCTGTTTGCATAGAAATTAACAGCATGAATAAAGGGACATGTCTCCATTTTTAAAAATTACCAGGTACCAGGTACCAGGTATGTGTCGGGGCCTCAGCCGTGCTGGCTGCCTGTTTCAAACTGCTGTTGTCTTCTGAGTGGACAACAGGGCATCTGGGTGACTGGTTGGGGGCTCAAACAGACCTCCACAGTAAGCTCAGGGTGGAAAAATGCACATTCACTGTTGTAGAATTTTGCTGAATTGACTTGTCAGCTTATAACACGCCAGTTATCTTCTGCTTGTTTGCCAGATTGGCATCATCTATGAAGATCTGAAACAGTATACACTCATTTATACATGTTCTAAATATGATCTTTAAGGACAAAATCGTTGCAGTATAACGTAAACAGAAACATTTGTATGTCAATTCAGTTCATTTTCTCATTTAATTCCCCTCCTCATCATAATGACAGTAGAAATGGCAAGGAAGTGTATTTTAAGAACATCTGTACCACTTCCTTCCTGGCTGCTGGTGTGTCTTTGAATGCACCTGCCCAGGCTCCCTGTGTCCCCGGATGGAGGGAGGACATCTTTGTGCACATTAGGAGTCAGCTGCTTTACTTCCAGTAGCTGCCTGGCCACCGCCTTCTCTCCTCCTCCTGCCATCCTCCTCCTCCTCCTCCTGCCCGGCACCGACTGCAGCATCCTCCTCCTCCTTCTCCTCAGTGTCTCCCGGATCCATGAAGGAAGCTGCCCCCCTTTCTGCTGCTCCTGCTCGGCACCTCCCCGCCACGATGAGCCGCAAGCTATTCACTACGTTGATGTGTTGATATTGAGATATTTCAGTTATCAAATATGAATCATGCGTTTGATATTTCTGGCCACTTTGCTCGTCGGCGTCCTCTCGCTTTGGCTCCATCCATCGCTGGCGTCATCCGGTACGTATCGCTCCAGCCCGCTTCCTTCAACCATCACTTCCATCTGATTGTTCTTTCACCTCCGGTTCGGCTGAAGTCTTTTGTTTTTGTGTTTTTCCCCCCTTTCTTCTCAGTATAAAGGAACTAATGTGTGGTCGTGTTGTACAACATCCCAGTATATTTGGTTAATCTTGTAGAAAATAATGCTGAATATTTCCCTTATTAGACCTAAAGGTCCTTTTGGCTCATGGTTAGTGCAATGCAGGATATTAATATTAGAATTGCATGATGTTCTGGTGAACTTTGGCAGTTATATCACAAGTATTTTATCATTAAATTAAAGAATTTGTGTTGTGTATTATAAATCAGCTGTCGCATTCAGCTGCAAGTGTTCTCCAGTCATAAATCAGAGCTGTGTCGGGAAGAAGTGCCATGAAACCAAAGCCACTTGCCTCAGTATTATCAATGTGTTTCATGAATAAAGGATGACAGCTGGCTCAGTGTGTGTGTGTGTGTGTGTGTGTGTAGACCAGCAGTCAGGGTTTCACGCCTGTGCGCTGCGATTTCTTTTGCAGCTTCTCATGGAGCAGAGGACAAGGTTGAGAGGGACGCAGTGCCGGCACTGCTGAAGCAACAGGCAACTGCAGCACCTGGTTCAGACAACACAACACACTCTGCAGCAGAGCATGTGATCACCTACCCCTCCCGGTTGATCTACTACCTAAATGAAGACTCGGAGAGCACCTATCATGACCTGGACACCCGGGCCAAGAACCAAGCCACGGGTCAGGTGAGCCAGCTTGGAGGGATGAATGAGGAGGATCTAGATCCAGAACATATTTACAGGGTTCCTACGCAAGTATGGAATGTATGGATACAACATTTCCAGAAAAGTAAAACTGTAGAACATGAAAAATAAGGCAATGAACAATATTCATATTTCCAGATTACTACTCTTCCAAAATACTGTTTTCTAAAACAGTATTTTAGATGAAAAGAAAATTAGATGGGGAGACAAAAGCATGCTGAGGTCAATTGATGATCTACTGACTTGTCCAGGGTGTACCCTGACATTCGCCCATTGACAGCGGCTCCAGAACAACCGTGACCCGTATGAAGAAAATTTGCAAAGATAATTTAATCAATCAGGATTGTGTTTTTTTGTCGGCTCGAGCACTGTTTGTGTGACAGTGGATGTGCACCCTGACCCTCCTCCAACCCCCCAGGTATCATCAAGTTTCACTCTAACACTGCACCTGAGACAAGGCGGACGACTTTCATGTGTTTTTTGCAGTGGGTAGATGCAAGTTTTTGGATGGATGGCTTCACGAGCCAGTGTATAAACACTGAAGGCAAGAACATGTCACGGCATTTTCCTCTTGTTTACTTGACTGAATTCTTTTTTTAAACTGATAGAACATATTACTCACGGTACTTGATGTGTTTCATTTGGTGATGTCAGATGTCGCATATTCTCTGTTATTGAAATTCCAAATGTGTAGGAACCCTGCTTTTAGGTCCAAAGCTCAGTTTGCTGTCACAGCACCTGTGTTGCACCAATGTGTTTCTTTGTGAACTACACTCATGCAGTTGTGCTGAAGGAGGCATTTTTCCTTTATACCTGCTGAACATCACCATCTGTCACTTATTCACCACATCTGCTTGTGTTGTGTATGATGTTCTCCAGAGAACGTTACATCTTCTCACTGTAAACTTGACCATCATGTACCGCTCAAACAGAAAGTAGAACACCGGCTTGTTTTCCTCCCCGACAGGCAATCCATCTCGCTCAAGCCAGCTTTCAGTTAGAAGCTTTTGGCACCAGGTTTGTTCTGGACCTAACACTGAACAAGTAAGTCCTCGTCATTTCATGAACATGAATTCTTTTTTAACCAGAAGAGCTCTTCTTCTTCTCAGAGTTCATACTTTCTCGAAGTGTGGAGGTAAAGGCAGTAAAGGCATGACTCAGGTCTAGGAACACTATCTTTGTATGCTTGTTACAAAACTGTTTGCAGATGATATGTTATGATATAGATGAGGTTGTATTTTAACTGTTCAGGATAACTAATGACAACAGGAAGATTATTATTTGTGCACAGAGTTACAAAGCTTATGTCACTGATGAGGTTTCCATTGGTTTAAGTCCAGACTGGCAGAGAGAACGTTGTTCTGTCCACTGTCCCATTTACAGACATGCTGCTCAGGACACTCAATGATATTGATTCAGTCCCTGCACTGAGTAACCAGTCCACATATGTGGAAACTTAATGCATGTGTGTACAAGGACTTCTACACGCTAATTGAAT